>NC_056726.1:560000-765000 GCF_019279795.1 Protopterus annectens | reverse complement strand
GGCACTTGATTTTAAAGTAGATGGTTTGCAGTGCTAGTGGAATGAACTCACAAATTTCTGCAGCAGCTGTTACTGTAAATATGCTACTGTTCAGGTATCTGCATTGCTCTAAAATGTTGTCCTTTCCATTTTTCTCAAGCTTTGTAAAGCAGGGTTATCCAAACAGAGGCAGGTACATCACTCTTCTGTCGGTTCTGATGCATTTAAGGTATTGCATAAACTGATCATTGCACTTGTTTCCTTGCAGGACCGTAGCTATAAACAAGTACATTTTGCTTTTGTCACTCAGTTCAAGAGAATCTAGAGCTGATTCTTAATTCACATCATTACCAGCTATGTTTTTGTATGATGTACACACCTGTCACTACATGCTATGTCCAGCTTAGACAAACCATTGAAGACAAGATGTGTCAGTCATGCATAAAACAGTTATAAATGTTTGGCTGTTATAATTATTTAATGATTTTGGTTATGTTGATAGCTACGGTCGAGCAGGATGGCTGTGTGAAGCCTAACACTTCAACTAACATTATATAGTTTATCGCTTCAACTTGCAGTGCTATAGAATAGAGCTCTTGCATACTTAACACTTTTCTTCTTAAAAGAGCAGCTAACTAAAAAATGTGTACACCATACTAAACACAGTTCAGCTTATGTTTTGCTTGCTTTAGCCTTTGTCATATTGTTAAATTGCTACTCTGTCATTCGCATTTTGCACTTCTCACAATGGGTTACGGTACTTTATAACAGTTGTGGTCCTTGCTTTCATGGGCACCCTCATCCAGAACATTTTGAAAGTTATTGGGTCTTGTTCTGGAGGTCTCTTTTAATGAAATGTTAAATACATAATGATTTATTTATTGCTTTTTAAATGAGGCAGAGTTGTTTGAAGATATTGTGTTTTTAACATGATAGCAATTCATCTTGCTGTAAATTTTCCATTATTAACTTAATTCCACTGCATACTACATTTATGGCTTTATGGCAGTTCAGCAACAGTTGTATCTTCACAAAGATCTGTCTTTTGTGGAGAGTATATGCCATTGAGCAAATTAAGCCTCTAAATCAGAGATTTTCATATATATATTTATTAGAATGCTCCTAAAATTTAACTAATGTATACAAATGTGAAATAAAAACCTGAAAATAGCTTAATGTTACTAACTAGCTGAAGTTTTGGCTGCTCTTTTGTTTAACACTTTAATGGTATTGATTTGAAACTGGAAATCTTAATACATTTGCCTTTGAACTTGATTTCATTCTGATGGAGACTAACCTGCTAAAGATAACACTAATTATAAATCAAAATGCTTGCATTTTGCTACTGGAAAATTGCTCATTCTGTGCTTCCACTGATTAAATATTTTAACTGTGCATACTGTTTTGCAAATTTAAGTGTGTGCATGAAGTAAAGTAATCATGCAACAGCATCAGAGTTTCCAAAAGCTTGTTTCTTAACATTTACTCTTGAAACAAAGAATGTATTTTCCTTAATATCACTGTTGCTAGAGCCCTTTACAGTTCTGCAGTGCAACCACAACAATTGCCGCTGAACCTCATTAGGAAAAAATTACTTACTTACCAAGAGAGAGGTCATTACCTGAATATAAAACACTTTTGACTCTTACATTGTGCTGTTTAAATACTCTGTTCATGTAGATCTTTTGTTTAAGTATGACAATTGTATTAACTTTAGACAGATTCTGATGATGAGTCATTAATTATGTGAGTTGATTATTGCTTTGTTAAATTTGATGCATTTGATACAGATTATTGTAAACATTTCACATAGTGAATGCTTATGCTTTTGACTTTGTTGCAGCATTTTTGAGAAGCTTCTCATCATGGTTATTAATTGGACTATACATTTAATTAGCTTTATAGTGTTTCTTGCTTTTGGTGTTGTGAAGTAAATACAACAAAGCCACTGGTAACGGACATGAATGGAACCAAGTTTGAAAGGATTAAACCCTCCACTTTATTGCACATAAAATACCAGTTGTTTAGGTATCTATTTTTAAAAACAAATGGTAAGAAATGTTCTCTTCAACAAAACATTGCAAGACTTCATCAGAACCAATTCAGAATGTGATACCCACTAGTAAATATCATAGGTCACATGTTAGTGTATTTAAAGAAACCAGTCGCTATAAAACACTCAGCATAGTGATGAAAAGCAACTAGCAAAAAATTGTAAAACTGGTCAGATTTATAAAAGTTAAAAAAAAAAAAAAAAAACGATCCTCATACCTTTGTATTTTGTAAAGTCATACTGAAATATGTTAAAATGCTGATTTAAATAACGGTGCATACTAAAATAAAAAAAAAATAAAATGTTGTGTCTTTCGGCTTTTCCCGATTAGGGGTTGCCACAGCAGAACTCCGGTCCGCTAATGATTGGTAGTTGATTTTTACGTGCCGAGTTACCAGCCGTGACACACAACCTTCAACGAAGGTACACCCATTCGCGCATGTCTTCACGCAGAAGACACTCTAGCTGAGAATCAAACCGGACAGCGTCTTACTGTGAGGCGACAACGCTACCGCAGCACCACCACCTATATATATATATATATATATATATATATATATATATATATGTGTAATTCACTTTCATTAAAAACAGTACTTTCTCATAAGCATAAAAAAAATTGTAACTTTGCTGAATGTAATGTAAGTACTGGAACAATAGAAATGTGGTCATTCAAACCAGGTGAGCTTGTAGCATCCAGTATTAATTGCCACACTAACATTTTGTATTCCAAGAATGATTTCCACATCTGTGGTCCATAGAAACCCTTTCTAATGTATCAAAAAAAAAAATTCTCCCAGTTTGGACATTTTCTGGAGAGCTCATACAGAGCATAAGTTGCAACAATGTTTGTGTGGCCTTTTATGAAAATATCTGTCATTTCTAGGCACCACAAATAAGTTACAAATTAATAACACTTTCATGCTTTAAGTCCATGTCTGTTACCAGTACTTAATATAAATATGCCATAAAATGGCCCACTTAGAAGAAATGTTATTTTGCTATATTGGAAAGGGTTTATAGGGACCCCAGTAGTAGGCAGTAAGAGTAACTTTTGGAATACAAGGAATTAGTGTGGCAAAATTGGATGCATCAGTCCTACCTGGGTTGAATAATCACCTTTCTATTGTTCCAGTGCTTCACTTATGCTCGAAACTAATTTTTTGTAAACTATTTCTGAAGTAGGTGCCTTCCTAGAATGGCATCTTGATGCTGTACACCCTGTGGCATATTCTCAGTGATGGTTCTCTGTCACCTGTATTGTCCTTCTCTCTTATTACTGAGCATGCGTTATTGACATTATTATTCCATCACCTAAATTGCTTTAGCTTATGTGTTTTACATTAGTCACTTTTCTGTTTGGTTCCACATTACATTAATTTGTATTGTGAAGTTCTTTTCTGTGGTAGATTGAGGTGGTCCAGTGGCATTTACTGTAACTTTGTTGTTAGAAACACAGCATGGGTTATGTAATTGCATTTCTTTTTTTTTAACCATCTTTATTAAATCATCACATTTTAAAAGGTAATATGTTTTACATGCATTAATACAAAAGATGAACTTTAGTAGCATTTAGCATTGTTATTGTCATGCAGTATACATGTTTTCTTTTAAATACTTTTCTTTCACTCCAGCATAAAATAATTTACTCAATTCCTGTTTCCGTTAAAGTTCCCTTCTCATCCTGAACATTTTTCTGCAAATATTGCTCCCACAAATTCCATTTATTTCGATGAAATTTGCTCCTTCCCTAATCTAAGGGTCCAACCTCCGGATGTTCATCTTTGGATCACTGTTGCAGTAGCCTAAGCTGTATGGGAGATATTCTGCCAAGAACTGGGCAGCTGGCCAGTTTCTAAAGCTTTAGAACACCTTCCCCAACACACAGACATGGGTACAGCTCAGAGAGCAGTATGAAGTCAGCTGTTTTAGCACTAAAATCTCAGACCTTTCTTTTTGAAGAGTACTCTCTTCTGCATGCTTCAAGTGATCAGTGGTCGGTTAGTCCTTTTTCATAGCTGGGCAGGTAAGTGCCACATTGGAAACTGTATATTTTATCAATTTTTGTGAGGAAGTTTGACTTTTCTGTTCAAATTTGTTACGGGGAGGGCTCATGTTTTTGGAGGTTTTCACTAAATATTTTATGACAAACCTGACTTTTCCTGTCATAAGGGAATATAGTAATACTGATGCTCTGCTACTTAGCTGTCAGACACTTTTTCCAGTAGAGAAAGAGAGAAGTACCAACTTTCCTGATCCTCATTTGTTCCTTCCATGGTAAACAAAAAGTGAAAAAATGTTTGGGAGGCTTCAGTCTTGACTGAGGCTTCCTTTTCATCTCTGTGACTGATGAGTGAATGTGCTGTGGCCACACTAGGTTCCTCAGATCACTGATTTTTTCTGTTCCTCTAGTACTGCTCCTCAGGAAGCTGGTAAGGACCAAGAGATAGGCATGTCTTCTTCAGCTGGTAAGCTGTCCGCTTCAGTCAAGGAAGAACTACTATTTTCAGGATTATAGGAGGGAGTGGATATCATTCCTTTGCAGAGCTGCTCTGAGGAGCTTGATTCCCAGGGAAAAGGACTGTTCTTCAGGGTGCTGTTTTTCTGTGGGGAGGGGGGGATCTCCCAGGAAAAGTAAACATAAAATTGGGCATTTTTCTTCACTTTTGTTCCCATCACCTGTGGGAGACCAGGAGGATTGGCTGGGTTTCACTAAAGGACTGTATAAAGCCTTTCAGTCTTTACATTCTGAGTTTTCCCTTCATTTAAAATGGAAAAGACTTTCTACTCTCTCAATCTCTGATTCCTAGTCTCAAGGACAAGGATTAGACAATGTTTCTGAAGTTCCTGCCCCACAGAATGGGGAATCTGACTATGAGGAATGAAGGCATTATTTCAGTGAGAACAAATAAAAATACAAGTATCCCAGCTAAGATGTATTGATTTTCCTCAAACTGCAGCTGTTCTCTCCTTTGTTGCTAACCTTATAGGACGCTTTCGTTGCAGCCAGCAGTTTGCCTCACAGTCATCCACCTATCCCCAGAACCTCTGATTAATTATACAAGGTTTCCCAAGTGCACAGATTTTTTTTCAGTCACCAGATCTCACCCTGAAGTCATTTTTTTCTGACAAAGACATCTTCTGCCAAACACCTTAAGACAGCTAACCATATTCAGTCTGACAAAGATGGGAAAGCTATTAAGTTCAAAAAGAAAGTTTGAACTTCTTCCACCTTTGCCTTCAGAATTGTGAACTGTCAGGCTCACATGTCTTGAGTTTCTAGTGAAAACATGAGAACATTAGTCTGCCATCCTTTTTCAGAGATAGACATCTTTGAATTCTTTAATATCTTCTGTGTCTCATTTAAGTAAACACTTTGTAAAATGCTCTTACAGCAGTGCTGATGCTGTTTCTGGAGCTACTGCCCCACTGATTCAAGAATGAGAAGAAGTGCTTGGCTATGCTCCCAGAATTCAATAGAAAATGTCAGAGCGGAACTTCTGAATACCCCTTGATAAAGAGGTATTTTTGGACCTTTGTTTGCTGAGGTCCTCAAAACATTTGATGAAAGGGGAAAATTAATGGGGTTATCCAAATCTTTCATCCCCCTCCCCCATACTGAAATGTAATAGAAACTTGCATTCCAGTTCAAGTCCCTTTTAAAGGAAGCAGAATAAACCATCCCAACAAGGCACAGGCATACAAAATGTCAGAAAGCAGTGGCAAGGAGGTCAGAAAAAGGGTCCTCCCAAAACCAAGGACAATCTGTAAAAAAAAGACAGACTGACTATATGCGCCAACAAGTCTTCCCCTCCACACCATGACATTCTAGTAAAGCTTTCCCAAAATCTAGGTCTTCACTTCCCTCTGTGGTACCAGATGACTTCAGACACTACAACTAGCATTGAGATTCCCGATCTCCTTTTCAAGGATTTCCTTGGAAGACATCCAGTTATATTTCCCTTTTTCCTCCTATCCTATACTAAATTCCATCTCAGGGGAGTATTGAACCATATCAGA
Source organism: Protopterus annectens (assembly GCF_019279795.1). Lineage (NCBI taxonomy): Eukaryota > Metazoa > Chordata > Ceratodontiformes > Protopteridae > Protopterus > Protopterus annectens. Next base: position 758,948 of record NC_056726.1, on the reverse strand, counting down.
TAGGTAAAGGGTTTTATTCAAGGCTCTTTCTAGTTCCAAAGAAAGAAGGAACATGAAGACCTGTCATAGAGCTTTCATTTCTAAACCTTCACATCAAAATCCCAAAATTAAAAATGTGTTTCTAGAGTCTTTGTTACTTCTCATTTCAGCCCTCAGTTTTCTGGTATCTCTGGATTTGAAAGATGCCAGTTATCACGTTCCAGTTCTCCAAGATTTCAGATAACCTTTATAGTTTTATTTGGTTTACAGTTTCAATTCTCTGCTGTACCCTTTTGATTGTCCACAGTTCCAAGAGTGTTTACAAAGTGCCTGATTCCTATTAGCTCACTGCGTTTAGCAGGCCATTCGCATTTTTTCCATATTTAATGACAGACTTATTTTTGCAGATCCTTTTACAAGTTGTCACAAATCTATTGCTTGGGTAAAAAAAATGCAGTTTGCTATTTTAGGTGAACATATAGAAACCTTCTCTAATTCCATCTCACAGGATAGTGTTACTGGGATGTCTCTAGGATACATTCATCATGATGGCTTTTCTTCCACAGAACAAAGTAGCATGTTAAAAGGAACAGTTGATATTTTCAGAAGAATTCCAGCATCTGCTGGGTAATATCTCTGGATTCTATCTCTGGATTCTAGGTTTCATGTCCTGTATAGTTCTTATGATTCCTTTGGCCAGACTTCACATTAGGAAAATTCAGTGGCTCATCAAATCATTTGGACCCAGCACCTGCTATCATTTAAAATTCCAGAACTGGGAGTTGTGAAAAGGGAGTTGCTGTGGTGGAATCTGTTCTCTGTCAGCCCAAGCCTCCCCTTTTCCAGTTCGTACTCGGTCTGCAACCACAGATGTCTCGAGCTTTGCTTGTAGAGATATATCCAAGCGGGGTGAATGTTCCAGGTCTGTTGAACAAGCAGGACAAATTAAAGCACATAAATGAGAAATAAATAATGGCACTAATAAATGCTCACAAATATCTGAATCATCTTTTAATCCCAGGCTGTGTACTACTAATCACAGACAACACCACAGTGTTGTCATACGTAAGCAAACAAGCGAACCAGATCCCACCCTCCTTTGCAGACTACCTATGGCAGCTTGAGAACTAGCAGTTCAGCAAAATCTGACTCATCAAGCTACTTGGCATTCCGTCAGAGCAGACTGTTTTAGCATACAAGCGGAGCAAGACCAGGACAGTCCCCCACACATGCAAGTTGCACCCAGGGATCTTCCATGGATTAATCCATCTGCGGGGAACACCTCAAGTACATTTGTTTGCCTTCATTCACAACAGACATTTAAATAAGTTCTGTTTCATAACTCATTGCACAAAGGCCTGGAAGACTGATACTTTTTATTTCCCATGGACTGGGTTGTTCCTGTATGCCTTTCTTGTTGTAGGCAACATTCTTCTAAAGATTCAGAAGGACTTTGCAAAGATGATACTTGTGACTCCCTTTTGACCAAAGCAACAGTGGTTCTCCTTTCTTCTCATGTTGGCCAAGAGCAATTTCACAAGCTTACACAGAGGATGGGCTGACTTGTACACCTCAACTTTCAATTTCTTCAACTTACATTCTGGATAATAGAACTTTAGTACCTTTTAGGCACTTGCTTTTTGAGGATGTGTACCAGGTATTAAAGGGTAAGAAACCTGTGACTAACAGATCATGTTTGACTCAGTGGAAAATTTTTTCTAGTTGGTGCCAAAGTAAAAACCAGAATCCTTTGAAGGGCCAGACTACTTTGGTTCTGAGTATTTGTGTGAGGAGTTGTTCTCTGACCTTTCTTACTCTTATGTTAAGATTCACCTCTTGGACATCTCCGTTTGTCGCCTGAGGAGCCATCCTTTCTATCCAGCTTCAAGTCAAAACAGATTTTGAAAGGGGTTTTACATATCCATCCACCTAGAAGACAAGTGACCCCCTCCATGAGATCTTAATTTGGTACTGGAGAATTTTAATCTTTTTCCTTTTGAATGTGCTTATGGTGCTGATTTGAGGTTCTTATACAAGAATATCAGAGTTATAAGCCTTTATGGTGATTCAACAGTATCTCATCTTTCACTAACATATCATAATTTTGAGAATACATCCTTCCTTTATGCCTAAAGTAGTCTCAGGGTTTACTTTAAGCCAGACTATTCATATCCTAGTTTTCTGTTTGGAACCAAAATATGTGAGAGAGAATTGTATACATTCTGGCTGTCCACCAGCAACTCGGACACTTCACTGTCTGGACAAAAACCTTCTGGAATTCTAATCAACTGTTCATTTACTATGAAGGTAAAAAAGGGGCAGGCTGTGTCAAAACATACAGTTTCTAAGTGGTTGTCTCATGCTGCTGCGTTTTTTTGTTACTCGTACTATAGCATGACCCTTCCAGGCAAGGTCAGGGCCCTGTCTAGCAGAGCTTTAGCATATTCTTTGTTTATTTGCAAAGTTGTGGACTCTGGAAATCTATAGAGGCAGCAGCTTGGTCGTCTGCGCATACCTTAACAAACAGTATAAACTGGATTGTTTCTCTTGGTCTTGAGCAGACTTTCCTTGGACTGTTCTCCAGGGGCTCCTAGACTCTTAGCCTTCCTCCTCCTCCCTTTCACTGTAAGCCCTGGTATTTATCCCATACAGTTTAGGCTTCTGCAATAAAGATCTAATGATGACGATTTTGCAGTTGTGTAAGTAAGCCCTGCCGTAACAATTGATTTTCGAATAGATCACCGTTGCAGTAGGAACATCCTCTGTCTTTCTGTCCCCCTTGTCTATTACTTTTTTTTTGTGTTCTTGCCATTATTTTCTTCTCCTTGCACATACCTGTTTGCCTGGACTCTAGCCTCCCTTGCCCTGAGCAAGAAGATTTTGGCACCCTAAACACTGAATCTGTACTACTCTCCTCAAGCTGTACAGTGGTTAGGGCACATGAAAGGGGCACTAATGATTTTCAAGCTGGACTGCTGTCCAGTCCTTGGCAGGATGTGTCCCATATAGAGTAGGCTACTGCAACAGTGATCTGTTACAACATATACTGTTATGGTAACTTTAAGCAAAAACAAAAACTCTGCCACAACAGCTGCCAAGTACTAAAACACCGGAGATTTATTGTACAAAAACTTTTAAGTGCTTTTCGTTTGCTAACAAGCAAACTTCCTCAGAATAAAATTTAATAGTCCAGAACTCTTTTAAACAAGCAGGTGATCAAATTGACCTATCATTTACAATGTAACTCTTTCACTGAACTTGTTAAAGAAAGACACTTTCATAAAATTGCTGCTTTTAAATGGACCAACCTACCCTAAATCGAAAACTAAACTAGACATACTATGGCAACATCGATATACAAAATATAAATATTTGTATTATATAAAAAATGCAATTTGCATTGTATAAAAAATATATGTATGTGTCAAAAATGTATGCACGAAAATCTTGCATGTATCAAGGGAACATACCATAATACTGAATGCTACATATACAAAGTAAGACTCATAACTCATTACAAAAACAGACATTGTAAGCATGGAAACAAAACACTTTTTGCCTAAATGTCTTTACTGAAATGTCATTTAGGCAAAAAGTGTTTTATTTATTTCCATGCTTACAGTGTCTGTTTTTGCTGGTGTTTTGTGTGTGTGTGTGTGTGTGTGTGTGTGTGTGTGTGTGTGTGTGTGCGCGCGCGCGCATGCAACATGTCTTATAAGCTCTCGGGCTTTAAGAGATGCTCCTTGTGCAGTCGGAAGAACCCCCATTCGACTCGCACGAGGAGTGTGTTTACTGTCTAGGAGAGAGTCATCTGGAGGTTGAATGTGACATTTGTGCTGCATTCAAACCCAGGGCTCTCATGAATCGCTAGAATAAACTCCTGCTAAAGGGACTTGCTAAAGGGAGACCACTAGCCTCTGGTTCCCCCTCTAAAGCCTCTCCAGATACCAAAATGAAGACCTCCTCCTCTTCCTTGAGGGATTCCCCTGCAAAAAGAACCTAGGCTGTCTGATCACAAATCCCCGAATCCAAGCCCAACCTCTTTGGTTTCAGATATGGGCTCTTCATCTCTGAGAGCCTTGGGTCAGTCAGTCAGTCGGATCTGAGGCCTTGTATCTCAGGAGGCCCTCAGATCCGACTTGGCACATTCAGGCTTCGGATCCGACCCATTTGTTGGATCTGTCTTCAGTGCCGATGAAGCAATCGGATTCAAAGGTTATATCAGACCCGATAATCATAGACAGTTCCCCCTCGACATCTAGAAGTTCGGTTCCAAAGCATAAAAGTTGGTCTCCAGCCCGAGACCCCAGAACAGTGTCAGGGTCTCTGACCAGGTCAGGACATTCTTTGGTGTCCTCCAGATTTTCCAGAAGTTTTCTCCCTGCTGATATAGATAGGATGATGAGGAGTTTCCTCAAAACCCAAATCTAGTTGGGTTTATCACCATCCCCAACTCAGTTGCCCCGGGGAGGGGGCCTTCTCCATCTGAGAGATTCTGCCCCCTCCCCCCAAGTTTGGATTTCAGGATTGGAGCATTCCCTGTGAGAGGCCATCGTTGTCTAGAATCCACCCATCCCCCCTTGCTGACACCGTCAGGGTCCCTGGTGGGCTCTTTTCTATTGCCCTTGGAACTGGCTGTGCCTTGGCCCCACAAGGTCTTCATGGGTTCCTGGGGGGTGGAGTTGAGGCCAGAGTTTTCGGACCATTCCCTTCCCTTGGGGCCTCCACGCTGGACAGCTCGGGGCTGATATCATCTGGAGATATCAGTACTGAGTCAGAGCCATTCCTTCCTTCCAGTACAACTGTGGGGATGGTGGAGTGGGGGAGTTCGTCCAGCCCATTGGCCTTCAGGGCAGTAGCGAGGACCTTCTCCAGCTGGGCAGTTACCTTTCCTTCATCTCTAGGTCCTTTCCAGTCCCTCTCGACTTTGGGTGGCAAGCCTGCATCATCCTTCCAGGGTCAGCCCTCCCGCAATTGTCTTCAGATGGGCATTACCCTGCTTGGGGTCCTTGTCTCTTCCGAGTCCTCCCCAGAGCCCACCGTGGAGTACCCCCCTCGGAAGAGGATGTGCAAAAGGAGTGATTTGGACTCCCCTAGAAAGTCCCCCACTGAGAACATGGATTTCTAGGAGGGAGACGGGTCCCCAGATTTCCATCTGAAGAAGTGTCCTGTGGGGGCATCCTCAAGATCCTAAAGCAGAGAGGCAGTTGGTCTTCTCCCTCCCCATCTTCAGACAGATTCATGTTCCTGAAGGCCTTTGGGATGGGCCCATCTTCTACCTTGGTGTCGTCGTCCCCCCGCCGATGAACTTACACAATTTACCTACGGCAGGACTTGGAAGGAATTGGACAAAGTAGAACCAGTTCCCAAAAAGGTGGGCAAATTTCTTAGCCCCCAAAGCTAAAATTTCTGGAGTAAGGGCATCCCCATTAATGCCATTGTGGTGGCTGCAGCTACTAAAAAGGAACTCACCGAACAGAGCACCAAGGTCCATCCCCAGAACAGGGAGTCTCAGGTGATTGACCGTTTCTGAAAGCTCTTTTTCACCTCGGTGACCTTTGGACTGAGAGTGACCAATTACATGGCACATTTCACCCAGCTGCAAAGGGATTTGGTCCCTGAACTCTCCACTTCCCTTTTTGAGTTACTGCCTCCAGAGAGTCTCAAGTTGATCTCCCCGAAGCTTTATACTACATCCCTGGCTAACTTTTCGATGAGCTTGATCTCCAGTCCAGCGGAGGCCACCACTCGAGCGGCGAGCACAGGCATTGCCATTAGACAGCGCATTTAGCTTCACCTTTGCTGGATTGCAGAAACGTTTAAGACATCTTTTACTAATGCCCCTTTTGATGGGTCAACCTTGTTTGGCGCATCCGTCAAAGAAACTTTGACCCACAGTGAGCAGGAGGGGAAGACTCTCTCTGCAGTCGGGATCAAGTTTTCTACTCCCCGATGATCTTTTTCCAAGAAGCAGAGGGGTAGTGAGAAACTTTGGTTCCACAGGACTCTGTCCTTCTTCCAGGATGCTCCACAGGAATCCTCTTCTACTGGTCGGGGTAGGGGTGTCAATGGCAGACGCCACCATAGAGGTAAAGGAGGTCTGTAGAACCAGGGCTACCAGGAACCTTTCTCGGAGATGCCTACTCAGCGCTCCTGAGGCACTGCCGGGCTGTCCTGCCCTGGAGGCAGTCGAGGGATGACTCTCCCTTCACCCACTAGCCTGTACAAGTGTCACCCCAGATCACTGGGTGGTAAAAATCATTTCCATAGATTATTTCATACCATTCTTCCAGCTCCCTCCTATTCCAAAATCTCTCCCATACGTTCCACCCTGCCAAAAAGAGTTGGCCCATCTCGAGGTCCAAGACTTCTTCAAAAAAGAGCCATCCAAGAGATCTCAACAAGGCAGCAAGGATCTGGAATTTACTCCCGCTTATTTTTGGTGCCGAAAAAGACCAGTTATCTGCGTCCCATTTTGGACCTCAGCGAGTTGAACCTGTCAGTGAAGAAGTCCAAGTTCCGGATGGTCACTATACAGTCCATTCTGCCTGTTCTGTGCAAGGACTGTTGGATGTGCTCAGTGGATCTCAAGGATGCGTACTATTGTATCAAAATCGACAGACACTCCAGGAGATACCTGTGCTTTTGGTTAGGGGCCAATTGCTACCAGTTCACAGCCCTGCTCTTTGGACTCACCACAGCCCCCTGTGTGTTTACCAAATGCATGGCAGTGGTGGTAGCACCTCATCTTCGGCTGCAAGGATTCCAGGTCTTCTGTACCTGGACGATTGACTTCTCACAGCCTCCAGGAGGCATCAACTGTCTGTGACCTCTGACTATACTCTTCACCTCTTCTATGATCTGGGGATCACAGTCAGCCTCGTAAAGTCAAATCTTTCACCCTGTCAGAATCTGGAGTTTATCAGGGTTCTTCTAGACACAGTATCAGAGACTGCAGCACTCCCTCCATGCAGGGTTCAAATCATTCGGGACCAGGTCCTTCAGCTGCTGGCGCTCAATTATCCCACGGCTCACTTAGTTTTGCAGGCACTAGGCTCAGTGGTAGCTGCCATTCAGCTAGTGCCTTTTCCCAAATATCACAAGCGAGTCCTGCAGCGGACCTTTGCAGTTCAGTGGTCAGCTGAGGTTCACTCATTGTCCATGGCCATCAGGATCTCTCTGGTATGCAAAAACCATCTTGCCTGGTGGCTTCAGACTCTAGATCTGTTTACAGGCAGGCCATTTTGTCTTGTCCAGCCAAAGGCTGTGGTGAACATGGACGCCTCCCTACTGGAGTGGGGGTTGGGCATTTTCTGGGAAGGATGGTTCAAGGCACGTGGTCCCCTGTAGAGACCAAATTACACATAAACGTCCTGGAGATGAGAGCAGTCCTTCTAACGTTGCAAGCCTTTCAGGAGTGCCTCCCTCTCAGGATTATAGCAATTCAAACAGACAACATGGCGGTGGTCTGCTACATCAGCAAGCAGGGGGAACACGGTCTTATTCTCTGTGCAGAGAAGGCCATGAGAATGTGGGAATGGGCGATGTCTTCCAAGCACTTTCTTCTTACGATGCACATACCCGTCAGTTCCAGCGTGATAGCTGACAAACTCAGCAGGTCTATCCTGAGTCCTCACGAGTGGTCCCTGAATCCATCAGTGGCACATCAGACATTCGTCCATTGGGGTCGTCCTTGCTGTGACTTATTCACCTCCCCTGTCAACCACAAATGCAGCAATTACTTTGCCCTGATCCCCCTCGAGGAGAAGTCTCCCAGGGATGTTGTGGTTCATGATTGGTTGTCAGGACTCCTGTTTGCTTACCCTCCAACTCCCCTCATCCCCAGAGTTCTGCAAAAAGTCCATTGCCTGTAGACCCTTCTCATCCTCATTGCTCCTTTTGGCCTTGCCAGCAGTGGTTCTTCCAGCTTTGGTCTCATCTGAAATATCCTCCCTGGATACTGGATCCCATTCCAAATTATCATCTCTCACCCTTGGTGGCTACCTGTACGCAGTCTTCAGTCAGTTTGGTTAACCGTGTGGTTTCTCCAATTCCAGTGATCCTTGCCCTGACCAGGCTTTCTTCTCTGATGAAGAATATTATCTTGGCCTCTCAGAAACTGCCAACTAAGAAGGTATATTCTAGCAAGTGAAAAAGGTTCTCCATTTGAACTAGAGAACGAAACCTTGACCCCTTTTCAGCCCTATTCCTGACATTCTGCTGTTTTTAGCTTCCTTTTTTCAGGAAGGGGCTAGTTTCTCCATCTCAAATTTTCATTTGAGCGAGAGTCCCACCTTCCCTTCCAGACTCTATAAAGCCTTCCTCAAAGGGGTATGTCTCCTTAGACCTCCTGTCAAAGGTCTAAGTAAAACCACACAGCAACTCGGCAAACACAAGAGAAGTGAAAAAACAAGCCGGTCACACCAGGTACTTAGTGTATTTGCAGTTTAATCCAAACGCTTTTATCTTACTAGTTTTAGACTTCTTCAGAATAAAAAATTAAGTGCACAAATGCATACTGTATACCCATTTCTCCACCCCTTTCTTAATTAGTTCAATTCAGACCCACCCAGTTGTTAAAACACAGCACAACATAAAAGGCATATTACATTCATTTGATACTCTGTTGCAGACTCACAAAACATACTAAATATTGCAAATGTCATAAAACTACAAAAAAAATATGCTGCCTTCAATTTCAAATAAGAACTTAATGACAGCCTGTCATAAAGTCCAGGATTTTCATCAGTGTTAAGTTTAATTTGCTGTTTTAGCTCTTTAAATTCTAAAAATTCGTCACTTGTCCCACCCCTAGGTCCTAAGTCAGCATGATCTATGGCATAAAATTTAAACGCATGTGTTGGGTTCCCCCTAGAATGCCTGTATAGGGCATTCTTTCCATTATGATTATTAATTTCATAAATATGCTGATAGATCCTAGTCCTGAATGCTCTCTTGGTTTTCCTCACATAGAATCATGAAACTGGACAAGGGTGGGGGGGCTGGTAATAATGGATGTTAATGACTACATTAGCAGGATGTTTGAACTACTGTACAGTGATACCTATACAAAAGTCTCCTGTAATGAACTCAACATTGCATTTGATATTGTTAATCTTCGTTCATTCCTTACGTGTGGGGTATCGGTTCCGACCTCGGAACCGAGCCAGCCATCTTCCAAGCTTGTGTCAGCTACAAACTCTCGAGCTAAAACTCTTACCCAGAATTCCCCTCAGATTTCGTTTGCCGCATCGCCATTTGGTCATGTCAAGCTACTTCTCTTGAGCTAAGTAAAATATTTTTCTTCATACTAATTTCTAAAACAGCCTTTTCTCACAGAAAAGTTATTAGATAGTTTTCTCTTACCTTATCGCATTTAGCGACTATCCTTTCTTGAATCCTTTCTATTTCTTTCCTTCTTACCTTTGGGTAATTCTTGTGCCATTGCTGGTATTTTTTCTGGGTTTCCTTCTTTCTTTCTATCATGGCAGATGAAAAAGGTAGTCCAGGATTTAAAAGATGTTTAGATTGTGGCCATAAATTACCTACTTTAGATGCACATTCCCTGTGTGTCTATTGCTTGGGTGTGCTTCATTTAACAGTTGACCCGCTCTGTGGGATTTGTAAGAATTTCTCTAACAGGACGTTGATTGAGAGAAAAAATAAATTAATATTGAAGGGGCTACTTAAATCTCCCTTTCATAGGCTATTTCTAGGTCGGAGGCTTCAACCCCTCCAAGATCCCATAAGAAAAAGAGTGATGAACGTATAAAGGCCAAGTCTCTTCCTTCGTCCCCGGCTGGGGACCCCCAGGAACCGAGACCCAAGAAAGCTAAGCTTTCCAGTTCGGATTCGACTTTGGCTCCAGCGCTTAGGGTACCTAGACCTTTGGCACCAAGGCCATTAGAGCCATCTGTGACTTCGGCACCCACTAGCGTGCCCTCTCCCATATCGGTACCGAGGGGCTCCTCTGTTCAGACCTCCATACCAGCACCGACTGCCCAGTTGATGCAGACTGTCATGATGTCGATGGATTTTTTGACGTCCATTGCCTGTTTGGTTCCGACAACTTACCCGACACCGACTACCCTCTCAGCAACGACCATTCAGTTATCGGCACCGATTTTTTTGGTTCCAGCCTTAGCGCCGACAACCACTTCGGTACCAACCTTATCGTTGGTGCAGACCATGACTTTGGCACTGATGATTTCCTCGGTGCAGTCACCTGTAGTTCAGTCCTTTACAGCCCCATTGTTTTCAGTGCAGACCTCCGAGGTGGGCACCGAGCTTGCCCCGTCTTTGGATAGACCTGACTCCCCCTCAGCCGTGTCCATGAAATCCACTAGAAGCCTCTCTGAACACGAAGTCTTGCATCTTGTGAGTCAAGTGCTTTTGGCCAGAGGTATTCCGCCCTCCCCCCCCCCCCCCAGAACCTATCCTTCCTCGGGAGGTGATCAGCCTTTACCAAAGACCCCTATTTATTCTCCTCCTTCATTGCCTTTGAAGCCCCTTGATATAGCACAGTCTTCCCCCTCTACAGTTCCCTTTATGGACCTTACTAAGGAGCCGCAGTTGCCTTTGTGGCAGGAGAGTTTCGCTAGACACAGGATGTCAGCTGTGGCATACGTAATTTGTTTTTTCACAGCCATCCATGGACTCCGAGTTGGAAGGCTGAGCCACCTAGGAGAGGGGTGACCCCTGCCCTGGGCACTCAACCCCTCTTCAGGTGGACCGGCCTTCCAGCTAATGGAGAAGGCTCTGGCGTCTGTTGGCAATCCTGTGCTATCACTCTCCCCGCCCTCCTCTGGACCGCAATGTACACAAGTCGCTCCTAACGGACACCTGGTGCAAGGGCCTTAGGATATACTCCCACAGGAGACCCCTTTTGCTCTGTCTTCACCAGCTTCTCCCTCTGAGGAAGTTCATCAAAAGAGCTCGTGCAAGAGGAAGCACATAGACTCCACAGAGGAGTCCCTTACTGAAGACACAGACTTTGATTATGGGGGAAGGGTCCCCTCGCTCACCCTCTGAGGTACCCTTTGGTGATATTCTTGAAATTCTTAAACAGAGAGGTGACTGGCAGCCCTCGAACCTGACCTCTGAAGAGTCTGTGTTCCTGCAGGCCTTTTGCACCCAGACCCCTACCTCCTGGGTTACTCCACCTGCCAACCAACTGGTCCGGCTCTTCGTGCAGAGTGCGAGGAAGGCTCCTGACACCGTTGAGGCCATTCCCCGGAGGCCAGATAAAATTTTGTCCCCTCCTGTTACTGACCCCCATTGGTCCAAGGGTCTTCCTGTAGATGCTTTGGTGGTGGCGGCCGCAACTAAATAGGACCTGGTGGAAGAGCCAGACTGTCCATCCACCCAACAGAGTCCCGGGCTCTGGACAGAATAGGGAAGCATACTTTTGCATCACTGACCTTTGCAATCAGGTCCCTGAACTATATGGCACACTTTACCAGTCTTCAAAGAGATTTAATTTCTGAGCTCTCTGAAACTTTGGCTGGTTCTGTGTCTGATGAGGTCCATGACAAAGTGGGCTCTCAGCTAGCCACCATTGAATCGATGTCTAACTCCATGCGCCTGATATCTCACGCATCAGAAGGAGCAGCTAGAGCGGCGAGTTCAGGCATTGTTCTGAGGCGACATGCCTGGATGCGCTTGTGTAATTTCGGTGAACCCTTCAAGGCTTCCTTTCTCAACGCTCCAATCGAAGCCTCTTCTTTGTTTGGACCCAAGGTTAAAAGCACACTGGCCAGATGTGAACTTGATGGTAAGACCCTTTCTGCCATGGGTGTCCGTTATTCTTCCCCTCAACGGGCTTTCTCCAGAAACCAGAAGAGTGGGAAGATATGGTACAGAAAGTCTCAGGGTCTTTTCTGTGACACACAGGCCGAGTTCTTCCCTAGAGGCAGAGGGGGAAACTCACAGGGAAGACACCCCTTTCAGGGCAGAGGGGGTCCACGTAACCAGGGTTCCAGGGACTCTTTCCCTGGCCAGTCCTACCAGCACTCCTGAAGAGCGGCCCAACTGCTAACTGCTTTCCTCTGGAAGTGGTTAGGGGTCGTTTCTGTTTGTATCCTTCTGCCTGGCTAACCATCACCACTGATTCTTGGGTACAAAGGATAATAACCAGAGGCTATCATATTCCCTTCGATCTTTGTCCCGCTCCCCCAACAAACTTACCCGACGTTCCAACCAGTCAAAGGGAAGAAGCAGCATTAGAGATATCAAAGCTCTTAAGAAAAAGAGTCATCCAAATAGTCCCTCCAGACCAGATAGGATCCGGATTCTACTCAAGACTATTTTTGGTGCCAAAGAAAACCAGGTACTGGAGACCAATTTTGGATCTCAGTGTATTGAACAAGTTTGTAAGAGTACTGGATGGTCACAATACAGTCTATCCTTTCACTTTTGGAAAAAGACGATTGGATGTGCTCGATAGAGCTTCAAGATGCGTACTACCACATAAAAGTGGACAGGCCATCAAGAAGATTCCTTCGCTTCCATGCGGGAGCCAGTCACTACCAGTTCAGAGTACTGCCCTTCAGACTCTCTACAGCCCCCAGAGTGTTCACAAAGTGCATGGTAGTCATCACAGCTCACTTGCGACTACAAGGATTCCAGGTGTTTCCATACCTAGACAACTGGCTCCTCTCCGCCCCCACCAGACATCTGTTGGAAGAAGCCCTGGCATACTCTCTCCTTTCTGCAGAAAGGCTAGGCATAACCATAAACTGGCAAAAATCCAATCTCACCCCATCTTAGTCCACAGAATTCATAGGGGTCATCTTGAATACAAAGAATTGCAGAACATCCATTCCAGAGCACAGAATTCTAAGGATAAAGCAACAACTGATCCCAATCCTTTCAAGGGAGAAATCCACAGCTCACTCTGTTCTACAGTTGTTGGGTTCCATGGTAGCCTCCATCACCATTGTCCCCCTGGCAAGGTTTCATATGCGGCTTCTACAATGGCTACTGCTCACCCAGTGGTATTCTTTTCAGTACCCTCTTTCAGCCAAGATTCGGGTAACTCACAGGTGCAAACAGGATTTAAATTGGTGGATGGCCCACAACCCGTCACAGTGGTCTCACCCCTTCTCCTCCCAACAGCACAAGGCTATAGTGACCACGGACGCCTCCCTGATGGGGTGGGGGGGCTATGTCAGGGACAGACAGTCCAAGGTACTTGGTCCGAAATGGAGGCCCATCTGCATATAAATGTTCTAGAGCTGAGGGCGGTACTTCTGGCGTTGCAAGCATTCCATCCCCTGCTGCTGTCTGGGACTATTGCGATACAATCAGACAACATGGTGGTGGTCTGGTACATCAACAAATAGGGCGGAACCAAATCTTACCCACTCTGCCAAGCGGCCATGAGGGTATGGCATTGGGCGATGGCTACCAACTGTTTTCTTCTAGCAACGCACATTCCCAACGTGATAACAGACAGACTCAGCAGGTGTACACTACAACCTCACGAGTGGTCCCTGAATCCCTTGATAGCAGCGGAGATTTTCAGCTGCTGGGGTCTTCCTTGCTGCGATCTCTTTGCGTCCCCGACCAACTACAAGTGCAGCAACTATTTTGCCCTGATTTTCCCTCCCGGACAGTCACCCATGGATGCTCTAGTCCATGATTGGCCCTCATGTCTACTTTATGCATTTCCACCTCTCCCCCTCATTCTCCAGTTTCTGAAGAAAGCCCACTGGTTGAAGAGCAAAGTAATCCTCATAGCACCATATTGGCCTCGTCAGATTTGATTCCCCTTCCTTTGACCTCACCTGCTAGATCAACCGTGGATTCTCCATCCAACCCCAGGGTTGATCTCCCATCTGCAGAATCTGATTCACCCCAGCTTAAACAGCCTGAAGCTCACAGCTTGGCTCCTCCAATTCCTTAATTGCCAGGCAGAATGATCTTTCTTTGCCAGTACGTGACATTCTTATTGTATCTCATAAGTCTTCCACCAGAATTACATATCTCAGCAAGTGGAAAAGATTTACTTTTTGGCTGAAAGAAAAACAGGTAGATCCTTTTTCAACACCAGTGTCGATAGTACTGGAATATCTAGCCATCCTATTTCAATCCGGTCTATCTACCTCTACCATTAGAGTTCATTTGGCTGCTATATCTAATTTCCATGATGGTGTCCAAGACTCCTCTCTTATGTCACACAAATTATGCAAGACTTTCTTAAAAGGTGTGAATTATCTAAAACCCCCTTTTAGAGAACCTACTCAACCATGGGACCTGTCACTAGTCCTACAAGCTTTGACAATACCACCTTTTGAACCAGCTTCTTCTTGCAACCACAAATATTTGTCATGAAAACCTTGTTTTTGGTTGTCATTACTTCTGCCAGACATATCTCTGAGCTTCAAGCCTTATGCATCAAGAGTCCATATTTAATTTTTCATAGAGATAGTGTCATTGAGAACTAATCCTTCCTTCTGCCAAAAGTGAGCTCTGAAATGTCCATTAATCAAACCATTGAATTGCCAGTTTTCTTCCCCAATCATTCAAACACAGGAGAGGTTTGCCTACATACCCTAGATATTCACAGGCAACTTTGCTTCTACTTGAACAGGATTAAGGCCTCTCGTAAATCAGACCAGTTATTTTTGGCCTATTCTGGACCTAGATTGGGATGTGCTGTTGCTAAGGTCACATTGGCTAAATGGTTGAAAGACTATGTGATCTTCATTTACAGACAACGTAATATTCCATTACCTGCTACCATAAAGGCTCATTCTACAAGGTCGGTGGCAACGTCTGCTGCCTCCCATGCTAGAGCTTCTTTACATGACATTTGCACAGCTGCAACTTGGGCTACCCCTCATATCTTCATCAATCATTACAAATTGGATTTGGCCTCCAGGGGAAGAGCATATTTTGGTTCTATGGTGCTCAGAAATGTCCTTCCATGAGAGCCTCCCAGGAATAAAGGTAGCTGGGGACTCTGTCCCACACGTAAGGAATGAACAAGGATTGACAGTATCATATAAAGAAGTTATGTCTTACCATAATGTTCTATGTGTATTGTTGATACTCGTTCAGTCAGACCCTCCCTACTTCCCCCTCCTGTGGCTTCTAGTGGATCTCACCATCCGGTCCTATTGGGTCATTTGACCAGAGGTAGCCTCTACCTTCTTTTGACTTGCAAACTCAGTCTGAGGTAACAGGGAGAGGGGAATTCTGGGTAAGATTTTTAGCCCGAGAGTTTGTAGCTGACGTGAGCATGGAAGATGGCCGGCTCGGTTCCGAGGTCAGAACCGATACCCCACACTTAATGACTGAACGAGGATCAACAATACAAATGGAACTTTATGGTAAGACATAACTTCTTTTTACAGAAATGTTGATTTAACGTTGGTTGAGTTGTTGTTGAATGGGCAGATTTTTCCAGAGGAACACAAATTTTGAGAGACAGTACATCCACGGATCCCAAAAATTCACAAATCTATCACCCCCCCCCCATGCCCAATAGCGGATGCAAAAGCATCAAAACATTTAGTTAAATGTGCTTGAGAACAGGGCAACGTTGCTGAGTGATTCTTGGGACTTTCTTGGGAAAGTAAGACAAGAAATGTATGATGATAACTTAGTAATGGTAACTGTAGGCATTTGTGATTTGTTTTCGGTCATCCCACATGAACAGGGGATTGACTGGTTTTGTGACTACTTAGTCAAAAACACAAACATGGACTGTAATACTGTCTCTACTGTAGAGCGTGCCTCGAGCTTGTGTTAGAGAACAACTTTGTATGCTTTGAGGGGCATTTATTTAAGCAGGGGCAGGGGGTAGCAATGGGTGCATGTTGTGCCCCAGTCTTTGCTAACATAGTGCTAGCCCAGTGGGAGGATCTTTTTGTCTTTAATTCACCTTTTAAAGACTGTTGGGTGCTCTATGGCCGATTTTTAGATGATGTGGTGCTATTTTGGAAAGACGGTGAGGATAGGCTCAACGAAGTATTTCAATATATTAATGAAACGACACATTTTCTGAGATTTACCATGTGTATGGACAGAGATGTGCTTCACTATTTGGATGTCACCATTAGAAAGAATTACAATAAGGTTTTTACATCACATCCTTATAAGAAGCCTACTTATTCTAATTCCTTGCTGCACTACAGTAGTTGGCACTCTACACATCAAAAGAGAGCCTTGGTCAAAGGCCAATTTGTAAGACTTGTCAGAATGTTTTCTGTACTGGATGATTTTCTCCAGGAATGTGAGATTCTGGAAAGTATGTTAACTAGAAGGGGGGGGGGGTACCAGAAGGAGAGGGTGGTCAATAGAATAAGTGAGGTTCAGATGAAAAGGAATGAAGGGGTGTATCAAGTGCTGCTGGATAACACCACTGCCATGTTGCAAACACCTGGACAAGGGAACAGAGAGAGTTTTGGTAGGGCATTGATACTACCATATAGCATTGACTATTGTAACATTTGTAACACTGTCAAGAAATATTGGAGAATTTTCAGAACAGACCCTGAGTTACTTTCCTTGTTAGGAGAAAAAACAATCATTGTATACAAAAAAGAGGCTTCTTTCAAGGGGATGTTGGAGAGTAGCCGTGGTGGAAGGGTTGATGGAGGATGTTTTAAATGTGGAAGATATGTGCCCAATGTCAACATGTAGTTCACCAAGATAGACTTACTATTGTGAACTTTGGCACCATTAAACCTCCTAAAAAATATTTTTGTTGTTCCAAAGGACCAGGCATGTGGCAGTCATTATGTGGGGAAAACCAAGAGAGCATTCAGGACTAGGATCTATGAGCACATTTATGAAATTAAACGTCATAATGAAAAGAATGCTCTATACAGACATATTAGGGGGAACCCAACACATGCCTTTAAATTTTGTGCCATAGATCATGTTGACCTAGGGGTGGGCCAAGTGACGAATTTTTAGAATTTAAAAAGCTAAAATGACAAATTAAACTTTGATGAAAAACCTGGACTTTATGACAGGCTGTCATTAAGTTCTTATTTGAAATTGAAAGCAGCATATTTTATATGAATTCTATGACATTATTTGCAATACTTAGTATGTTTTGTGAGTCTGCAACAGAGTACCAAATGCATGTAATATGCCTTTTAGGTTTTGCTGTGTTTTAACAACTGAGTGGGTCTGAATTGAACTAATTAAGAAAGGGGTGGAGAAATGGGTATATAGTATGTGTTTGTGAAACTTCATTTTTTATTCTGAAGAAGTCTGAAACTAGTAAGACGAAAGCGTTTGGATTAAACTGCAAATACGCTAAGTACCTGGTGTGACCGGCCTTGCAGAGCTCCTGTCAAAGACCCCCCCCCATGCGATCTCACTTTGATGTTGCAGTCTTTGATACAAAAGCCCTTAGAGCCCACTGCATCATGTGATCTCAAATTCCTAACCTGGAAGATGGCCTTATTGGTGGCTATTACTTCAGCCAGAAGGGTTTCTGAGCTGCAAGCTCTTAGTATCAAGCCTCCCTTTATGGTCTTTCATAAGGATAGGGTATCTCTCAGGACTAATCCTTCATTCATTTCCAAGATAGTGTCAGCGGCTGACCTTAACCAGTCTGTTCAGCTCCCTGTTTTCTTCCCTGATTATTCCAACAAAGGGGCATATATGTTGCATTGTTTGGATGTCCATAGACAGTTATGTTTTTATCTTAAAAAGACGGAAAATTTCAAAAGTCAGATCAGCTCTTTGTAGCTTTTTCTCAAGCCAGAAAAGGTTTGGCAGTTACCAAGGTATCACTTTCCCGTTGGATTGCCAGCTGTATTTCCTTCATTTATGACAGCAGGCACATCAGTCTTTCAAAATCAGCCAAAGCTCATTCTACTAGGTCAGTGGCTACTACTTCCACAATTTTTAGACAAGCTTTCATTGGCTGAGATAAGTGCCGATGCTGCTTGGTCTAATCATTACACTGTTGTTATGCATTATAAGTTGGATTTGATGGTGAGGAACAGGGCTTTTTTTTGTTCCACTGTGCTTTGGCATATCCTTCCCCAAGGCCTCCCAGGGTTCATAGTAGCTGGGGACTCTGACCCATCCGTGATGAATAATGACACGGATAGCAACAGATATAGTTATATACTTGCCATAACTTGAAATCTGTGCTATCCAGTGTCATCATTCATCACATTCCCACCCACCTTCTCCCTACCTTCTAAAGATCTGGTAGATATGGAGGGATGTCTTCCTTTATGGACTTTGTTAATAATATAAGCAGTCCTGACTGCTATTTCCTTATTCAGCAAACTTGATCTGAGGATGTAGGTCAGCAAGGGATAATGGGAAGGGGAGGAGCTTGAGCTCTGGATCTGTCCTTCAGTTGCTGGCTTGGATCTGAAGTTGGATCCAAGACGCATCCGTGATATTTAATGAATGACACTGTATAGCACAGATTCCAAGTTATGGTAAGTACATATCTATATATCTTGCAGACTGAAGGCTGTAGTCACACTGAGTAAATCACTGAAAACAAAGGGCTCAGTTAAAGATAACTTAGAAAGTGTAAACAAATAGTTGTTTTCACTAAAATCAAGCCACTGTTCTTAGTACTCAACTGCTGTCTCCAAGAACACGATGAGGTCACTCTTCAACTTGTTAAAAGAAGTGCTGTGTGATGTGTTCATAAGTGCTTAGGCTTTCCACAAAAGAAAGCATCTTCAGCTCTTACCTGCAGTTTTTCCTTGAGAGAGACGATCACTTAAAATGTTTCTATGGCAGTAAGTGCTGCTTTTTCTACTATACTTGCATGTTCATTGAAATCCATGAGAACGATACTGAGAAAATACAATGGGGCAGTGTAGGCAATGTATTATCAACATGCTTATTATCTGAAAGTACTGCCATATCTGCCGAGGGGTCTCCTCTTCTCCCTGGGGGAGAAAATGTGACTAGAGCACCTACTGTGTCAGTGGCTGGCAGGAGTGACCACCACCTTTTTGGCACATGCCTTAAGAGATTCTCAAATTCCATACCACAAAACTCAAAGAAGTCTTTAAAGTCTGTGGTCCTTGTGACAGAACATGATAAATGGCTGAAAAGTTTCATCCCAAACACTTGCACATCATAAGGTTGTTGTGCTGCAGCTTTTTGGCTGGATTATGAATAATGTGGACACGATAGTTAGCCTTCTGGAGTGATGAGCACTTTTCTTTTAATCTGGTATACACACCATATTTCCTTCCAAAGTTCACACTGGCATTATCAGCCCCATATGCTGAAATGCTGTTCCAGAGCAAGAAGTGCTTTTCCGTAATGTTCAAAATCTGTTGTGATATAGCTTGGGCAGATTCATCAGAGTCATCATAGAAGTCCAAAAGACCATTCACCACCCCTTCTTTGGAAAAATACCTCACAACAAGTGGAAATAATTTTAAGTTACTCCCTTTTTTAATTTCTCCAACTTAGGCACTTATGAACACATTACACAGCACTAATATCATGATGGGAATGGACCCCATTCCTAAGTCATAGTATGATTAAAGTTCATGAAATTAGTATTCAAACTTTGATGCTCTAAGCAGCACCCGCAGTATGCCCAGTAATGACTCCTTCTGCAGTTCATACGGGGTTGTATGTATCTGTAACATATCTAAGTGTGATTGTAAGTTCTTCTTTATAAGTCTGGTTGCTCCTACTGCTATTGGAACTGTCTGGGTATCCTTCATCCACATTGCCCTCATTTCTGCCTGCAAATTCTGGTATTTTATGATTTTGTCTCTCTGTATGTAAAACACTGTGGTCACTGGGTGTAACAATTTCATTGATCAGTTCTACTTTTGTTCTCTCAGAGTACTATATCTGTTTTTCTCGCATCTGTTTTCTGAACTTTTGGTAATGGGTGATCCCATGTGATATAAACTTCATTTTCTATAATGCTATGTGGCTCATGTTTTCAGTGTTTTTCATCTACTTCAATATTATGTTTGCACAGTCCCCAATGCAACTGTGTTGCCACATTATTATGCCTTTCAGTATACAGTTCTTCTGCCAATAGAATATCACAGCAACAAGATGTGTGTCTGTTTCCATTTCTGTTTCACAAAACTTAACATTTGTCTGTTTCTCCCACATGTTCAATGGACTTTGTAAACCAACGTGTGCATAGCCCACTATCTTGGGTCACTGATATTAACCTTTTGTCTTTTGGTTTAAATTCACCTCTCTTTAACCATTCCTGCTTCGATCCTGATCATGAGGTTGTTCCAAGAGTTTTCTGTATTTGCAACTATATTTATGCATTTTCCACATTTCTTGCCTTCTTATCTGATCCTTCACCTTATATTCTTTCTTTTGTTTTTTTGGCACATTCAGTTACTGCTTGATTTATATCTACTTCTGGTTTGATTTCTATTCCTTCTTGAATGCTGATATGCTTCTGCTAGATTAAGCAGAGAAGTCATCTTAGATTTATTATCCTTGTGTTTAAAAAATTTCACTACATTTGGGTCTTGTAAGGTCAGCAGATATGTGTGCAGTCCCATGATTGCAGATCTATGCATGTAATCAGTTTTGAGGAGGCCCATACTTCCTTCAGGATGGGGAATATATATAGTCTTGGTGTACAAAAATCATTGAATGAGCATGAAGCATCCTTTTTGTTTTCCTGTCCAACCTATCCAATAACTTTTGGGACTAGTCAGTCCCTCCAAAACTGTAAGTTAGGATAGGAAGAGCAAATTGCTTTATAGCTTGGACTTTGTTCCTAGATGGCAATGCTGTTTTTAGTATTAGTCTTCTAAAATATTCCTTATTAAATGTTTCTTTTGTTGTAAGCATCTGATGAAAATGCAAATGAAGTGCCTGGTATCTGCAAGTCATGCAGGAGTCATTGCAGTGAGTACGGTCCCAAAACATTTTCAACAATGGCTTCACCCTTGGTTCTTCCACAAGTATTTTTTTGTGATGTCTGAATTGCTGTACTATTGGCTGGCCAATTTTACTGCACAGTCCAAACTGTCATATGAAATATTGTGCTCAACTGCATGGAACACCTCAGACGCTTCTGCTGCAGTGATCTTAAGTTCTGGTCCCTCAAGGTGTGTGTACCTTGCCCACTTTGTCATCAGGTGACTGGATTTTGCTTGTAGAATAGCACTTACTTTGTTCGGTTGCCTCATGTTATGTGACATTGTTTCTTTCACCATGGGTGACTTAAGAATTCTGTTTTGCAATACCTGCAGAATGTTGTTGTCGTTGCGTTTCTCAATCCAGTCTCTATTTTGCAGACATCCTCCCACTTGCACGTTCTCTTATTGGCAGTAGACTGATGAAGCTGCTGCTCTCCTCATTCTTTAATCTGTACTTACCTGATATACAGCACATTTAGCAAAACTGTGTTAGTAGGACGCAGTAATCTAATGACAAGCACAACTGGCTAGAATCGCTGGCATGCGGAGGAACTGGCTAGAAACTCTGGCATGTGAAAGAACTGGTTTGAAGAACACAGCTTCTGAAAATTGTCACAAAAAACATTGTCTTCTGAAACTGGTTTAAAAACATTGGCCTTTGAAACACGAAGCAGTATGTAAAGTAGTAATATGATATAGTTTTACTAAAGAATGGAGCAGAAGGGAATTATTAACATTACAAACCATTTAAAAAGGTAGAATAGTTAATGACATAATGGTGGGGGGCTTGACATTAACACAGCTGGTAGCCATACCTTTCAGCCTCTTGGGAGCAAGAAGTCTGTACAAACCCAAAAATAATTAGGGGAGGGCAGATAAAGGCTCAAAATCTAGGACTAATTTTAATTATTGTTTTTACAAACTCAGAAAGTTACTATGTTTTGTACTGGCATGAATTTTCTGAAATATATGTCTGAAACTTGTTGTCAGACTAATGACATTCATGACTTCAAACCTAAATAAGACAGAAACCCCCAAATTTTATTAACAGACCAAAAATATGAGGCAAAAAAATGGACATTCTGGACATTTTGCAAAAAAAAAAAATCAGAACAATTGAGAAGTATGCTGGTAGCAGTTGTATGCCCCTGCAGCAGTAAAAACATTTAAGAGACAAGAGAAAAAAAGCTCCTGTACAAACCATGAGACTTTTACTATTAAAAATATTAAAACAGAACAACTACAGATTTAGCTTTGTAGCCACAGTATGCTGCACATCTAAGCAAGGTGGGAAAAAGGTAGGAAATATTTTAAAGCATTAACTGTTTACCTTGCACAACAAAGAAAAAATGATTGACACCAAGACAGTCACAAGACAGTCTGTTACCACTGTACCCAAACTACAGTTCACTTCTGAAGATGGCCTTAAAAATGCTTAAGTGTACACACATTTCCACCCGTAAAAACAAACTATCTTGAAACAAGCACAATGACATCTATTAGTAGAACAGCAAATGCATTATGTTTACCACTAAACATGCCCCCCCACCCCTCCAAAAAAATAGTTATATGCATATTTTCACTTTAAAGTACTTCTTATAGGTTCATAGGATGATACTAGGCTATTGGCCCAGAGGCCCTTATAAGCCTAGCCAAGAATTTTGCCCATGTTCCCTCAAAGTCAGCACCTGTTTCCCCTGTCCAGCAGGGACACAGGTGGGATCCCAGGGATGTATTTTCTGTTTCCCATCAAGTCGTCCAGGTTCCTCTTAAAGAGGACTAGAGAGGTACTCTGCTTGACATGGAGAATGAGTCTGTTCCACAGACGAGGGAGTCTTTGGGACACAAATCTATCCCGCCAACAAGTTCTATTAATGTCACAGACCAGGTTAAGGCCTTGCATGCGGGTTGTGTGAGTGGAGTTTGTCTTGCGGATATGCAGCAGCTCCATCAAGGCTGGGTCTGAAATGGCCTTGTATGCCAGACACAGGTCTCCTCTGAGCAGTCTATATGAGACTGAGTAGAGGGACAGGGCTTTTAGCCTGTCTGTATAGGATAGGTGTTTGAGACCTTGAATTTTCCTGGCCAGGAACCTCTGTGGTCTCTCCAACTGCTGCATGTGCTTGGCAAGGTTCATGCCTGATGGGGGCATTGTGCTCGATAATGGGTCTGATAAGAGAGGAGTGCAGGGATGTTATGACAAGTCATCACTAGACAGTCATTCCATTTATTTACTTGACATTTGTTAACCAGGTTAGTCTGCCTGGGCAGCATGCCCTTTTTTCAGCAGAGGCCTGAGGAGAAAAGCTCTAGATTACATAAAGTTAGAAATACAGAGAGAATTAAACATTTAGAGGAATGACTGCTTTGTCATTATACATAGCAAAAACCGAGAAAAGAAAAAAATCATGCAGATATTTGAGACATACAAAGTAATATTAAAGGAAACATAATACAGTCATTATTATGACATGGATTAGAGAGACGTTATGGTACAAGGAGGTCAGCATAAGGGTCTAAAATGATTTAGAATGCAGAGCAGACCCCATGGAAACCATTTACCTCCGAACACAGCAATTAATAATAAAAAAAAAAATAGTAAACCTATAACCCTAATTTACCCAGCACAACAGTAAAGAATGGGCCCAAAAGCAGAACAGCCATATTTGCACTATACTCAAAGCAGTACATTTTAAACGTATTGAAGACAGCATTAAAAATAAAATACACAGTTTTCTACTTATAAAATCAGACTATCCCAAATGCACTATGCTTACCTAGGAACATGTCCCCTCAAAAAATATAAAGATATACACATACATTTTCACTTTTAAAAGTAGTTCTTTCAGGTCATCACTAAGCAACCACTATAAAAAAATACCCAAAGCAGTACATCTTAACTTCTTGAAGACAGCATTAAAAAATAAATTATACACTTTTCCACTCTAAAAGTGGAAACTGTCTTTAATTGCAAAGTACGTTGAAACGGCCACGATTAACATTAGAAATATGTCAAATACGCTGTGTCTGTGAAGATTGCCCCCCCCCCCCACCAGAAATTTAAAAAAAAAAAAGCTTCTGTATACACCTTTAACCTTTAAAAACTACTTCTTCCAAAAACAATCACAACCATAGATAAACATAGATTAAATGTTATTTCTTTATTTTTTTATTTTTATTTTAGATTTGTTTACTGGGAAAGTCTGACTGGTTACATGTCCTTTTTCAGCAGAGGCCTGGGGAGAAAAGCTCCACATTGAACATCTGAAATACAATATATCAGTGGTATACACAGGACAAAGAAATTAAAATACTAGCTTAGACACAGTTTAGACAAACAGCTGTACATAAAGGCTAATTAATGGATTACTCAGTTTAGATAATACACAAGTTTTAAGCAAATTAATAAGAATCAAAAGAATAAATAAGTAGAGAGACATTACATCATTCTACATTTCTGTGTAAATAAATATAAAGACCAATGTGACATTACACAATTTCTGAATATAGATAACAAAGAAATTGAAATGTCTAGTCTTAATATGTAATCAGCTCTACGGTGGTGTCTGTATGCAAGTTGTATGTATGTGTGTGTGTGTGTGTGTGTGTGTGTGTGTGTATATATATATATATATATATATATATATATATATATATATACACACACGCACATACATACACACACACACGTACGCAGTGTGTGTGTGTGTATATATATATATATATATATATATATATATATATATATATATATATAGACACACACGCACACTTTTTTATACCTTTAAATACTACTCCTTGCAAATCTCAAAGTAACAACTACAAAGATGTAAATAGTGTACAGTGCACCCTGTTTACCTCTGGACATTAAAAAGTTAAAAACTGAAATAAAACACAATATTCCCATTTTTAAAAAGCTAGCGCTATAAAATACTATTTGTACATACTTACCACTACAGTCACGTCTGTGCTGGCCTTGGTGGCTTCCCTGCTGGAGTGGCTAGCTGGCTGCTGGAGTGGAAAAGAGCCTAGCTGGCTGACTGCTGGAGTGGCTAGCTATAGCTGTAAATTATGTACCCACTCATCATTTGGTTCAGCAATAGCTATATTTATGGGAACACGATAAAATGAAGTATTTAGCTGTATGGATTAAAAGCTTTCTGTAATGGCAGCTAAGGATATGTGAGAAGAGTCTAAACAAAAGATAATACAAAAACTGAGAAACTGGAAGCTCTTGTTTATGGATATGGATAGTAAAATACAAGGATTAAAAATATTTTCAGTCCCTTTAGTTTTGTATACAAGTCGGGCATATTTTTATCAACCAGAGGAGAAGTTGTGGACCATAATTAATAAAAGGCTGAAGGAATTTGTATAGGAAGGACAGCGAACAAGAGGTAAAGGGGATAAGGGAGGAAGAATTAGGGACGTATCCTTGTGGTGGCTGTAAATACTGCCCCCTTATAGACACTTCAAATCTGTTTGGGCGTCCATTATCTAAAAGCAGATACACTTTTAAAGTGCATGCAAACTGTAGACGTTCTAACATTGTTTATTTAGCTACCTGCACTGAATGTGAAAATATTTACCTAGGAAAAACAAATGGAAAGCTATACGAGAGAATACGTGAACATATGTATGCAGTTAAAAAATGTGATTATACTAATGCCCTACCAAAGCGTGTTCAAGAAACAGGTTTAAAGCACAGTTTTTTGTTTAGGGTCATGGAAATGGTTTATATGGGGCCTCGAGGAGGTGATTTTTAAGTTATGTGCAAATAGGAGACCTAGTCTAAATGACAAGGTCTCTTTAAGACCAGTTTTAAAATCTAAGGATTTGCATAAGTAATAATGTTTCTAAATGGATTGGTCAAAGTGTTAAATAGTTTTGCTTTTAAACTGAGTGTATGAGATGTAAGAAGTATGTATGATGAAGAACTTAGTTTGAAAGCGCTTGCATCTGTTGTTTGTGGAAGATTAAGGCCTTTTTACTTTTATATGCGTTGTCTTTGAGATTCCTTTGCATATTTTTGGATTTTTGGGCTCTGTGCCAAAAATTTTAAATGTTACTTATTGTAAAAAAGATAAAATAACTGGAAATGGGATGTTTAGAAAGGGGAAGGAGCAAATTACATAGAAATAAATAGAATTTGTGGGAACAATGTTCAGGAGAAAAGAGGTTTAAGGGAAGCAGGAACTGAGCAGTTTATGTAATATTGGACTAAATTAGAGTTGTAAGGAAAGAAAACATGTAATGTATAATGTATGTAAATAAAAATATATTAATAAAGTTTGTTTTCTTTACTGTTAATGTACATGTGCTTATGCCTTAAGTGATAATTTAATAAAGGTGTTAAAAGATATTTACCATTTTCATGTCCCCACCCCATTGCAGGACAGAACTGTCCAAATGAGGACGTCTATGCAGAAAGAGGTTACCCTATTAACTATGTGTACTGTAGTACACTGATTTTCCTCCGCTGCAATTAAAGCAGAGGAAAATAATTTCAAAAAACTCAGCAGTTATTTTATATCAGCTGCTCCAATCAGGAAGACTGATTTTCTATACAAGATTATTAGCATCACTTGACAAGAGAAAAAATACAGATTTCTGTCTCTCTGGTATGTTTTGCAGGTGGAGACAAATTACTCTGTCAAAGCATGTGAGAAGTTAAGCTTAATAAAAAGGTGAGTTGGCTTTCCCTTCCATTGATCCCAAAGCAGGGAAATGAAAGATATGATTTTGTCATTTTAATTCTTCCTTGACCTGTGGGTTTTGGATCCGACCTCAGATCCGACTCGACCTCTTTCAAAAGCTTAGACTCCAAAGCTCGAACTCCTCCCCTACCCATAATGCCTCACTCCCCCTGGTTACCCTCAGATCTCATGTACCGCTATTAGGAGAAGCATCACGGTCTACTGACTCGAGCTCCTTGGGAGAAAATTTTTCTTCAGTGTTAAGATAACCGTTTTTCTATTGGTGTAGTTTCACTTACACTCTACTCTACCCTACCTCCTAACTCTGTGTTTCTGCTTATAAAAATATTAGTCAATAGTTTTGCATCTGCTGGAGTGTTCTGGGTGATAATTGTTTTTCTTCCTGTTCCCTCGCTCTACTTCTTCTCTCTTCTTCTTTCTTTAGTGTTTTAGAATGTGTGAGAAACCTTTAGGTTTCAAAAAGTGCACTTCCTGTGGGCAGAAGTTTCCCTTGTCTGATGCCCACAGGGAGTGCATATGGTGTCTCAGCCCTGTTCACCTCAGAGCCTCCTGTACCATTTGCGAGGGGGTTCATCAGAGAGCACTAGCCAACAGGAGAAACAAACTTATTTTAAAGGGCCTTTTACTGCCTTCGGCCCCATCTTCAGGTTCTTCTCCTTCAGGGACTCAACCCCTTCCAAAAAACACAGAGAAGACAGGTAATGCAGAAAACATTCCTTGGGGAAATCTGCCTTCAGCCAAGCCTCCTAAGGCATCGAAGTCCATACCCTCTGATCTGAGTAAGCCTGCCCAATCCTGTCCTTAGCCCCAAGCTCCTTTGCCTTTGGAGCTTATTCCTTCTACCACAGGGCTGCCTCATAAAGAGAGATCTGTGAGGATTTCACCCTGGTCACTTTCCATAGCGTCTTCTGTCAGGTATTCCCACAGCCTTTCGGAATCAGAGATGGACGGATTGATGAGGTAGTTCCTTCAGACGCAGATCCAGATGGGGAACTTACCAGTCCCTTTCCATGCCTGGACTGTGGGCAGACAGTCACACTATAGACCCATAGCTTCTTTTCTGATCCAACCTGCTGCTTTGGAGCACTCTGATCTGAATGCCCTGAGAGCCAAGGTGACAGAGGTGATAGTGGATCTAACGTTGACCCTCGCACCTTCCCTGACTCGTGCTGTCCCAGCTATGTTGGGGCAGAGTGGCTCTTGGAGCTGAAGCTTCAATGTCGGCTCTGAGGGGTTGACCTCAACTCCGAAGTTTTCTGAGCCGTCACTTCCCCTTGCAGCATCTGCGTTCGACAGCTCTGCCTTAGTTTCCCTCAGTGGAGGGCTGGTGGAGCTCAGGGATCCTCTGTCCCAGTAGTTTCAGCTCCAGGAGAATGGTCTTTAGCACCTCCGGCCCATTCTGCTTTTGAGGTGATGGAGAGGCTCATCTCCATGCCCAGGAGATCCTTCGGTCCCACTATTTTGGATCCACCTTTACTCCACTTGGAGACTGTTTCTGAGACCTCACCACTGCCTCCCTTGGGACAGCCACCCCAGCAAAGCCTGCAAATACTTCCACCTTTGGAACCACAGATCTCTTCCAATGCCTCCCTGGAACACACCCCACTGAGGAGATTCTCCAGAAGAGAAGGTACAAAAGCCGGCACCTGAATTCTGCAGAGGAATCCATCACAGAAAAAACTGATTTCGAGTAAGGGGAAGGGTCCCCCAAATCTCCACATGAGGATGTCTCCTTCAGAGACATCTTGGAAATCCTGCACCAGAGAGGTGGGTGATCTTCCCAAAACCCTACCCTGAAGGAAACTGTGTTCTTGGAGGCTTTCAGTTTTGGCCCATCAACATCTTGGGTGTCCCCCCTGCTGATACACTCGTTAACCTGGTATCAAGCAGGGCTTGGAAGAATCTGGACACAGTAGAAACCTATACCAAGCATGCAGACAAAATCCTCAGTGCTCCCCTGACTGACCCCATTGAACTAAAGGAATCCTGGTAGATGCCCTGGTTGTTGTGGAAGCCACTAAGAAGGAGTTGGCCTAAGAACGCTCCACTGTCCACCCCTCTAACAGGGAGTCTAGGGCCATGAACAGATTCGGTAAGAGAGTTTATGCCTCATCTATCTTTACTTTGAGCCTTAAACTACCTTTCTCATTTTACTAGGTTACATAGCGATTTAATCAAAGAACTCTGTAGCTTGGTCCCAGAGTCCATGTCTGATGAGGAGAGGAAATCCTTCTCCTCCAGACTGGCCACTTCACAGTCAGTTTCCAATGTTTCCATGAGGTTAATCTCCCATGCGGCAGAGGGTACCTCAAGGGCTGCCAGCTCCGGCATTACCATTGGGCACCATACCTGCATGCAGCTTTATGACTTTTTAGAACCTTTCAAGGCATCTTTCTTAAATGCCCCTTTTGATGAATCATCTTTGTTTGGACCCACAGTTAGAGAGACATTCTCCCTTAGCCAGAAAGATGGAAAGACCCTGTCTGCCATCGGAATCTATTTTTCTACTCCCCCAAAGATCCTTTTCCAGGAATCACTGGGGGGGGGACTGTGGTTTAAGAAATCTCAGGGTCCTCTTCAGGAGTGCCAGGGAGAATATTCCCCCAGAGGCGGAGGGAGAAACTGTTACAATGGTAGATGCTGCCCAAGTGGCAGAGGGGGTCCACAAAATCAAGGGTCTCAGGATTCCTACTCAGACAGGCCCTTTCTGCAGTCCTAAGAGGTTGCTTTTGCTGTCCTCCTCTGGATGCAGTCGGGGGGGTGCTTATCCTTGCACCCCAAAGCCTGGCTAGCCATCACAAGTGATTGGTGGGTGCAAAGGATCATACCCTGAGGATACTCCATTCCCTTTTCAAAACTCCCCATACCCAAAAGTGCTTTCCCAGATGTTCCACCCAATCAGAGAGGCAGCGGAGTTAGAGAGCTCAAAGCTGTTTCAATAAAGAGTAATCCAGAAGGGTCCCACAAGATCAGCTTGAATCAGGCATTTACTTAAGATTCTTTTTAGTACCAAAAAAGACAAGGGACCTCGGGTCCATCTTGGATCTGACATCCCTGAACAAGTCGGTAAAATACACAAAGTTCAGGATGGTCACATCCAGTCCATTCTGCCTCTTGAAAATGGACGACTGGATGTGCTCAGTAGATCTGAAGGATGGGTACTACCACATCAAGATGAACAGGTGCTCCAGAAGGTATACGATTCAGGCTGGGAGCCAGTCATTTTCAGTTCAGAGTGCTTCCCTTTGGTCTCACCACAGCCTCCAGGGTGTTCACCAAATGCATGGCAGTAGTTGCAGCTCATCTCAGACTGCAAGGATTTCATGTTTTTCTGTACCTAGATGACTGGCTCCTAACTGCTCCAACCAGGCATCTACTCACCCGAGCCAAGGACTATCTGTTACAACTAGCTCCTACCGTGGGCATAGCAATCAACATGCAAAAGTCTCAGCATCAACCAGTTCAGAGCATAGATTTAATTTGGATGTGACCAAGACCTTGACCTTCCTTATTCCGGACAGTATTTTAAACCTAAGACTACATGTCAGACAGATTTTGGCAAGCCTGGTTCCTCCTGCAAAAATAGTATTCAGGGCTCTGGTTTCCATGGCTGCCACCATAACTCTTTTACCAATAGCATGCCTAAAGATGAGAATTCTGCAGTGGACCTTAGCAGTCCAGTGGTCACTACTTCAACACCCCCTCAGCTATCCAATCAAACTATCATGAGTGTGCAAAGATTCTCTTCTCTGGCAGCTTCAATCCATGGGGATTCTTCAAGGACTACCTGTGTTCTTCCTCCCACAAATGCCACATTGACCATGGATGCCTCCCAGGTTGGGTGGGGGGGTGATGCATTTCCTGGGTCAGACGGTCGAAGGCACGTGGACGTCACAGGAGACAAAACTGCATATCAGTGTCTTGGAGATGAGAGCAGTCCTTTTAACGTTGCAGGCATATCACAGCTTCCTCCATCCAGGGACTATTGCGATACAAACAGTATGTCAGTAGTTTGGTACATCAACAAAAAACAGGGAACCAGATCCTACCCACTGTGCTGAGAAGCAATGAGAGTGGGGCAGTGGGTGATCTCTACCAACCATTTTCTGATTGCAACACACATTCCAGGGGAGTGCAACATTCTAGCGGACAGATTCAACAGAGTCTTACTGATGCCTCACGAGTGGTCTCTGAATCAGTCTGTGGCGAACATGATCTTCCACAAATGGGATCTACCTTGCTGTGATCTCTCTGCATCTCCCCACAACAATGCAGCAGGTTCTTCACCTTGATCCCCCCTGAGAGACAATCACCCAGGAATGCTCTGGTCCAAGCTTGGCCTTCCATATTTACTCCTCTGCCCTTAATCCTCAAGTTTCTGCAGAAAGCAAAGTGATCCTCATTGCCCTCTTTTGGCCACGGCAAATCTGGTTCACCTTCCATTTGTCTCATCTGATTTGTCCTTTGTAGACACTCAAAACCACGACCAGATCTGCCATCCCATCCATCAGGGCAAATTTTTCCCAATCTCCTCAGTCTGAAACTAACCACATTGTTTCTCCAGTTCCAATGATTGCTAGATCTGCCAGGGTTTCATCCCTAGTCCAAAGCATTCTGATCTCCTCCCATAAATCTTCAATTAGAAGAATTTACAAGAGCAAATGGAAAGGATTTTCTGTCTGGGCTCAACAGTAGGAATTGGATCTTTTCACCACCCCTGTTCCAACAGTGCTATTTTTCCTTGCTCAATTTTTTTTTTATGAGGGGGGGCAAGTTATCCACTGTAAAAGTACAACTGGCAGCTATTTCAAATTTTCATATCAGAGAAAATGCATCATCTTTAGCCTCATCAAAATTGTGCAAGGCTTATCTTAGAGGTACTTTCCTTCTTCATTGTCCTGTTAAAGCCTCAGCACCTCCTTGGAATCTAACTATGATTTTACACACTCTGGTTTATCCTCCTTTTGAACCATCAGCCAAAGTAGGAAATTCTTACCCTGGAGGACTGTTTTTCTAGTTGCTATCACTTCTGCAAGAAGAGTATCAGAATTGCAGGCTCTGTCCCTTTAAATACCCTTACTTAATTTTTCATAAGGACAGAGTGACATTACGTACTAGTCAGTCCTTTTTACCCATAGTTGCAACTGAGAACAATATAAACCAGTCTATCAGCTTACCAGTCTTTTTCCCCAATTTCCAAAGCAAAGGGGGCTATACTCTTTACCTGCTGGATATTCATAGACAGTTGCATTTTTATCTAGACAGAAATAAATCTTTCATAAAATCTGACCAGCTTTTTATATCTTTTTCAGATGCCAAAAAAGATAAACCAGTTGTCAAGACCACCTTAGCTAAATGGTTAAGGGGCTGTATTTCATTTGTTTATGAATCCAAAGGTGTTTCTTTACCTCAGCGTATCAAGTCTCATTCTGCTAGATCAATCGCAACTTTTCAAGCTTTTTAAGTTAAAGTTTCAATTGATATTTGTTCGGCTGCCTCGTGGTCTGATTCTCACCTTCATTTCCCACTACAAATTGGACAGTGTGTCTAGAAATAGAGCTGCTTTTGGTTCTGCAGTGCTCCAGAATATCCTTCCATGAAGGCTACCCAAGGTTATTGTAACTGGGGACTGTGTTCCACGGGTTGAAGAAGAATGAAAATGACAACATCAGATAAATAAGTTATGTACACCGTAACTCCCGATCAGTGTTGTCCTTTTTCATTCTTCCTCGACCTTCCTTCCTGCCTTCCCTCTGCTCCTCTAGCGAATGACTTGGCAGGTATGCTTTTCGGAACCTTTCTTCCTTGTTGAGCACCTGTTATTTCTTTATTCTTTTTTGGTAACTTCCAGAATTGATGTACATTTCATATACTATGGTGTAATTGGTAAACATGGTAGCAGCAAACTCGATCTGAGGTAACTGGGGGGAGTGAGGCATTATGGGTAGCGGAGGAGCTTGAGCTTTGGAGCCTAAGCTTTTGAAAGCAGATGAGTCGGATCAGAAACCCAAAGCTCAAGGAAGAATGAAAAGGACAACACAGATGGAACATTACAGTAAGTACATAACTTTTTTTTCTTTTTTCTTTTTATACAATACAGGTAGGTCTCTGGAAACTAAGCCATACGTACTATGTACAACATAGTAGGAAGAAAAGAAAGTTAGGGTTTGAGTTAAACAGTAGGAGAGGGTTGAGTTTTCCTTTGACAGTGTTAAAGCACATGTTACGTTTATTTATTTTTTTTAATTGTTTAGATTAGGCCTAGAGCTTTAGTCAGTATCTTTAGCTGCCGGTCACTAAGTAAATTGAATTCAAAAGACTGTTTCTGTACCATTAATAATAGTTGGTTCTTAAAGCTCAAAAAGATTCTCTGAATGTATAACTTTGGTTGGTATATTCCATTTATGATCTGCCCTAACATGAAAATAATTTTTACTTGCTTTCTTTTTTGAAATTGGCCAATAGTTGGTTATACCTTTTTTCATCATGTGTTAAGAATGTGATCCCTAACATGCATTCTGTAGCCACATTCCTTAGGCATTTATAGACCCAAATTAGGTCGCAGCTTATTTCAGTATAATGTACTGAAAATGATCATCCTTCCTCATATTTCACATTTACTACTAAAATAGTTTGCCCTTTTTTCCAGTTTAAACATGACAAACCTACTGTACATGCAAACATTGATGTATTCCTTAATTAGTCTAAATATTGTTTGATAAGTTGGAGTAATTGCATCCCTTAATGTTATGATTCTTAATAGTGTTCTAATTATAAAATAACACTTTCTTAGAACTTTTACTATATGCCCAAGAAATTTCAAAGCCACTATAAATTAGGATGCATGTATCCTCAAGTTACTGGCATTCTCCAAAATTAGATATATTTAATTTGCATGAGTAGTTTAGATTATTACTACCCAAGTGCAGAATCTTTCTCTTTAAGTTATTAAATATTTCTCCATTTGATCTGTTCATAAGTATACATTTATTCAGGAGTAGGCGTGAGGTTTAAGGGAGAGCAGAAATTGAGTGATTTATGTAATGTTGGACTGAAAGTTATAAAGAAAGAGAACATGCAATATATAGTGTCTGTAAATGGAAGAAATTTAATATGGTTAAGTTTTCTTTTCTATGAATATATGTGTTTCCTGTGTCTTAAGTGATATTTTACTAAAGGTGTGTTTTGAAAAAAAAAGACATTAATGATAGATTTGTGGTAGTAAGGGGTTATTGGCAGGGGAGGAGGATTAATGCTGGCATATATATATACTCTACCTAAAGCTACTATAATGACTTTTGGAAGAAATGTTAATTTTTCAACACAGAATAATACTTACGGTTGGGGACTGCAGCCTGGTTTGCAGTAATAGTTGAGGATGTGGAAGGGAAAATATAACAAGAGAGTTACATTTCTGAATACGTATATCAAAATATTTGGGTATGGAAGATATAAATTCAGGAACAGGAACTTGGACTGAATTTTCCATCCATCCAGAACCCCTTTTTCCCACTTTTACACAACAGTTTGGGGTGTCTTATCAACCATGACGTGGTTGCGCTTCCATACTACAGACTTGGGTGTGCCCACACGCACCCAAGGTTCGTAATGCCTAGATTGGATAGAAATTATGTTTTACATGAGCATGTGTATTTAACTGAAAACTGTGAGCCTTATCCACTAACTGTATCAAATCATGCACCAATAAAAACTAAACTAAGGATGCAGGATGATGTAAAAAGAGACACTGTTGTGTTAAAAGAAATAGGAGGTTAAGGGATGGGTAATGGATTTGATTAGATGGTTACTAGGAAAGATAAGGATAGCTAGTGAGAGGGATAAAATTAAAATGGAATTTAAAAATGCGATAGAAATAAGAGAGGGAGATGTGAGAAAAAAGTAATAGGAATTACTTTGAGGGTTGCCAAAGGTTAAAGTATCTTAAAAGAGGAGGATCTGACAACAAAAAAGTTACTGCATAGTGCTAAAAGGAAGTAAGGGATTATTTGGATAATATACATGAGTTTATGTATTTGGAGACAAATCTTGTGTGCAGCACTATGAGCATAAGGAGGTGGGCAACAAAAAAAAGAGTTTTTGACAAAGGTAGGGAGCCTGTGACAAGAAAAATAACCAGAGATCCTGTAGAGATATTAAAGACACTTTAGAAATTGTTTTGAAAATTTGTATAAAGCAGAGGACTGGGGAAATCAAGAAAAAGGCACAAAATGGAAATTTTTATGGAAGAAAGTTATGCCAAGGTCAGATGAAGATGAGGCTCAGCATTTAGTGTAATCAATCAACAGGGAAGTCTCCAGGAAAACATGGTAGTCCTGTGAAAGTTGAGAAACTAGTGTGAAGAATGTGATAATCTCAGAAGATTTTGTTTAGCAATATTTTAAAGTGGGGCGTAGTAGAAGAAAGCTATGGTGGCTGTACTGTCAAATAGGGTAAAGGACCTTTCAAGTCCATCTTCTTATAGACCTGTATCCTTTTTACATCATGGTTATAATACTAGATAAAAAAATAGCAAAGGTTTTACCTGAATCAGAAAGGGGTTCTGAATGAATGGATGGGTATGGATCAGTGTGATTTTGTGGAGGGGAGGCAAACATTTAACATTAAAAAGAGCAGTGATGATGCAGAGTGTATGCAAACACTGCTGCGGTTGGTGGAGCTTTCTGCAGACAGCATTCAATAAAATCTGCTTGGATTGTGAGTAGGGCAATGGTACCATTTGTGAATCATAAAGTTAATAAGGAGGATACATGAAGAGTCAGAAGCAAGAGACATAGGGGGAAGGAGAGTTCTTGTCTGACTAGCTGTGTTTGAACAGAGAAACCATGTAGGGAATATCCTGTTTGCAGTAAAAAAAAAACTGAACCAAATTAACGTTTTCATTCCACAATATAGAACTACTTCAGATTGATAAAAAGCAGGTTATGAAAACATTTAAAATGCAATTATAATAACATCGGACTTAAAATTAATGCAATCGGTTAAAATAAATAAATGCTGTATTTGTAAGGAAACATACCAAATTGTTGGCATCTTTCAATCCTGGTGTTTCAAATATATTCATATTTATTTGCCTAAAAATGATTTACATTCTGAAAATTTATTAATATATTTCCCTCTTTTGTCTGGTTTCAGCTTTTCTACAATAAAAATGTAAAACTTTTTGAACATTTTATACTTATGTCTCACATGTTCTGCTACTATTTCTCTAAAGAGTTGGATTGTCTTCTCATACAAACTCTCACACATGGTATGCTGGGCATGATACACTGTACAGTTAGAATTCTATCTGTCAAATGCACCCACAACAAAGTCCTGATAAACATTTATCTAAGGACTAGAAGATGTGAACCTACACTGTTAGTATTAAAATGTGCCTCTTGCCATTTTGTGTATCAACTGAGACTGCAAAGCTACTCTTTTTAAAGTAATATTTGAGGTTCCTAGCTTTTTATGTACAAAAAAAGTGTCTCCCATGCTGTTTTGCTGATATTTGCATTGCCCGCCAACACATTTCGAGTTACTGGAAAATATAACCTTAATCTGTCTAGATTCACTTAAGTCATAGCAAAAGGAAGATGTTTGTTTCTTACTCACTACAGTCAACCCTACTGGAGGCAAAATTGTTTTTTCGTTCACAAGTAACCAGTTTTATTGTTCTGAATTAGGATTCCCCCTCTCTCTACATTTCTTTAGTTTCATCCTCTTTTTCAGAATAAAAATGACCTGGGTGTTCTCACCAAATGACTGTTCAGAATACCTTTTTGTTTGATAGGGGACGTACTGGAAAACTGTAAGTGTGTATTCCCCATCTCATTTCTGTAAATTGTAGTACACATCCTGTTCTTTTCTTGCTGCTTTATAAACCTGTCAATCCAAAATATTTAGTCTTATATTGCTGTGTCTCTTGTTGAATTTCAAAGAATGATAAGAAACATTAACAATTTCCAGTAATTCTATATATGTTGAATTCCACAATGGAAAAGTGTTGTCAGTAAAGCTGGGGTAATTGTTCACATGCTGAAACTGGACAGAAGTAAGTAGTTTATGAAGTTTCAGTGCAGCTATTACCAGATCAGCAAAGGTTAGTGCCATCAGGCAAACATCTGACCCCCTGTTCCCTCTTATACCACATGTCCTTCATAGCTAAATGACTATTGCAAGCAGTAAATAATGCCAGACATTAGAGTTTCACGGTTCTTATTATTTAAAAAGTACCTTTCTACACTAACTATTTAGTGTTGTGGATTAACGCTCCTGCTAGGTAAGCTGGTTTGTGTATAAAGAGTGCAGGACTCAAAATTTTTTCTCAGATTTTACTTTATTATTTTTTTTCTAATTTTGTTTTAAAAACTTTAAGCTACTAAATATGTAGGAGTATTCCTGGTGTCTAATAGTGGTGCAGAAAGTTAAGAATGTGGCTTTCAGTGCCCAGGGGTACAGGTCTTGAATCTTTTTAAGAACCGTAATGGCACAATAAAAAAGTATCCCTGCCCACCCCACATATTTTGGGGTGCAAAATGTTTTTACATGTCTTCAAGACACAATATGAAGAGTATCCTTGATGTCTAGTATTCCCCCTTCTCACAATACTCCAGGAATTGCTTGTTATTCTAGGGAAATCAGGTACCCATGTGCACTTTCAGACACATTCATCCATTCACTCATACATACAGGCCTATTCCCTTAACTAACCACTGTACTGCAACATCCTAAGCAGACACATACACACACATAAACACACTACCTGTTCACTAAACTTTGCAGCACTTATCTCTAATTTGATCGGGTGAATACGAGTTTTTTTCTGTGTTCATTAACACTTGTGGCCAGCATAGCTTGCGTTGCTGAGCTGTTCTATCAGTGGCTGAGCTATGTAAATGCTTATTACCACTGGCTCTTTTTGGGGGAAGAGCATATGACATAGATTGCTGCATTGGAATGCCTTGTTAGTCTTTGTAGTAGGCACAGAGACAGACCACTGCAATGCTGCAACATGGCAGGGATGTCTCTGCTTTCAAAATGATTACCACAAAGGTATACACCAGGCACACACCTTGTAGTAACCTTTCTTAATCCATTCCATGATCTTTTTAGGAAGCTTAGCTCTATAAAATGGGCCAGTAATTTAAAGCTGTTTTTCATTTCTTGTAATGTTTGCCATTCTGCTTTATTAAAAGTGGCAGGAGAATTGAGCCTAAATTGATCCAACACATCAGTGTGTTTTATTAATTTCTTTAATAATAGCTGCCTAGTGAGAAACTCAGGGGCAATCAGTATAAAGTATTCGGTTCAAATCAGCAACATTTCTTTTAATGTTCATGTTATTCTTAATTGTAATGACCATCTCTTTAATTTTATTCGTATTTCTTTAAATTCTGAGCTGTCATGTTTGTTTTCAGAATGCAAGCCATGTTGCAAATGTTCTTGTTGAAGAAATGCCAAAATATCCTCCTTTTGTTTGTGTCATTCCAATTCCTCTTTTATTAGTTTTAAATCTTTATAGATGGCTTTTTGGACGGCGAAGTGGTGTAGCGGTTAGCTCTGTCACCTCACAACAAGAGGTTCTATGGTTCGATTCTCAGCTGGGGTGCCGTCTGTTCGGAGTTTGCATGTCCTCCCTACGTTCGTATGGGTTTCCTCTGGGTACTGTGGTTTCCTCCCACATTCCAAAGACATGCAGTATGTGGATTTGGCCCTAGGTGTGAGTGTGTGCATGCGAGTGTATTGTGCACCCTCTGAGGAGGGTTGGGCCTTGGGCTAGCAACCCAATCCCGTAAAACCTGTACCTGCTAAGGAAACAACAAGTGCTGAAGGGTGCTCATTGCCTAATGTGCTGAAGAGCACGGCAGTAAATCTAGGATCTAGGAAATCTTTATAGAGTAAGCCATCAGTAGAAAAAAGTGACCATGTCATTCTGATTAAGCAGATGACTTGTATGAACAGGAAAAATATTCATCAACCAGTCATACTCATAACTTGATCAGGTAGATAGTTAACTGGCTATACATAGTATATACCATAAAATGCTGTTTATCCAAGAGAACTCAAAATGAAGTTGCAGTCACCATAACCTGTACAACCTACAATGACAAGCCACCCTGTCCAATATAGTTCTATCACTAAATTTCGCCTCATCATTTAATAATCAGAGACACAAAACATGTATCTAAAATTAAGTAAATTAATGGCCTGATGACACATGACTCACCTCACTAATATTTATAGCAACTTTCTCAGATTCAAGATGGTTTCTGGATTAAGAATTGTCCACAGCTACCCAGTAACAGAGGGATACAGCACTTTAGTAAAATAGATTATTATTGAAAGAAACAAGTACTAGAGTAAAACACCACCAAATGTGATTAGACAAAATAAAGGAAAGTCCAGTAGAATTTGATGTGAAAATCTGAATAGTCCAGAATATGTGGATAGTATTTGTAGTAATCTAACCATATAAAGATCTCCTTAAATGTTTTTGTAATGGTGTAAACTTGTTAAAAAGACAGGCATTATTCATAACAACTGTCCATATCAGTAAAAGACAAAAAAAAACTGTGTATACTAGTCTGCATCAGTTACTGCGAAGTAAAGAAACAGTACCAAGTCTTGTATGTAGTTTTCTTCCAACTCGTACTTCAAGAGTAAGCTTGGGAAGCCTGTGTTTAAATTTTGATTTTGTACTTCTTATATTGGCAAGTATGTGTTTAAATTTGGTGGTGTGTGTGTGTGTGTGTGTGTGTGTGTGTGTGTGTGTGTGTGTGTGTGTGTGTGTGTGTGTGTGTGTGTGTGTGTAAATAAAAGCTAAGCACAAAGAACAAACCAAAAAATAAGGGGGAGAATAAACACTGGCAACTCAAAACATTGACTGCACAAATATTGGATGTAAAAACTGTCAAATATCAAAACAAATCACACACATGCACCCACACAAAAAGAATGTTTTTACTGGGGGAAACCCCTGTCCTTTCACCAGGCTTAAGTATACCAACTCCACAATTACACCAGCTTGATGAAGGGAGATTTCTCCCTGCAGATCGCAATATGTGTTGGTGCACAAAAGAAAACAGCTGACAATAATGTAGTTAAACCCACCTAAACGCAATAAAACCATTACGCAAATGATTGAATTTAATGTAGTCAAACATTTGAGCAGTCAGTGTATTGTAAATTCAGTATTAAATAAAGTATACAAAACAGTCATGTTGCACTTCTGCATTATGCATAGCAGACCTACATTATGCATAGCAGACAGACAGACACACACACATTGTGCGTGTGTATATGTACTGATCATCAAAATCAATTTATTACACAATCAGTAACATTTTGCCAAGCATAAGCTTTAGCTGTAATGATTTACAACTTCATTTAATCCTAGTAAGTGATTGCCTTTTCTGAAATGTTCTATTTTGTAAGGTGTGTCATTTTGAGCAGTACAGTCGGTGTTTACTGCCATCCATATTGTCTATTAATGACTCTGAAACTTTTGCCTGCTTTTTTTAATGATGCCACACTGCTCTGATAAACACTGTCAAGCACATCACATATGCTAAGCACCTTTACATCCCCAGAAAGCCAAGGAAAAACAAACAAAAAAGTTAA
Organism: Protopterus annectens; assembly: GCF_019279795.1. Taxonomy (NCBI): domain Eukaryota; kingdom Metazoa; phylum Chordata; order Ceratodontiformes; family Protopteridae; genus Protopterus; species Protopterus annectens. The sequence continues at coordinate 718,765 of NC_056726.1, read as the reverse complement.
TAATCAAACCAAATGCTAAAAGGGAAATGCAAAGTAGACTGGTGGCACTAGGGTGGGAAGAACAGAAAAAAAAAATCACTCTACCTCACTATAGTGATCAGCAAGTTCTACTACCATTTTTCATTTTGCAGCCATTGTAGTGTGCTTCAGTGGTTAAATGAGTAAATATAACTATCAGAACTCACATAAGATGGGGAAATGCAAAGTGAAAAATTCACAACAGTGCAAATGTCGTGTTTAACAGAATCTATTGTGGTTTCCTATAAACATTTAAGAACTACTCTGTCTCTCATGTACTCACATGATTGTGGTTCATTTGATCCAAGTCACAAAACATTGAAACTAATTTTACCAAAATTTGCACACTATATCCCCAAAAGCTTTTCTTGCAGGGGGCAAGTCCCTCTTTACCCCCCCCCCATAACCCCCAGACTTAAATATACTGACTTCACAGTTGCACATCCATGGAGAAAAGCGATACTCCTGACCCAGTGAATCACTGCTGGCACACAGACCGGAATTTGTAGATAAGGAGGTACAGCTTAACCGTGTGCATTAGCAAGGGACTAATAATGACCAACAGTAATTTGCATTATAATTCTGTCCACCAGAAATAAACTGCCAGTCATTTTCTGTAAGCTAATGTATTTTTTATCAAATGTGATTCATTCATTTGTGATTTGGATCAAAGTGGATTTTAAATCAAATAAACTATTTTTTTTTTCTTTTTAGATCAAGATGAACTGTAAGTACACACACTTGTAACAAAAATACACACATGGATGGGTGTGTATATATACACATATATTTGTGTATATACACACACACACGTATATATATATATATATATATATATATATATATATAATGTGTGTGCGTGTGTGTATACACACACATATGTACTATATTCTGGTAATAATAACAATAATAACATTTACAGAATTCTTCCAAGCTTTATGTTGATGTTAAAATTCTGGATTAAGAAGTATTGTGACACACTGGTACTTTTAACATAAGGCCTAACTCTGTTTATGTTGAAGTCCCAGTGGAGAAGGGAAGACTGGTTCATACAAAGGATGCAGTTTAAAGGGACATAAGGGCCAGCTGAATGTGCCCTACACAAAGGTGTGGATGTTTTTTATGAGGGCCCATTGCATGCCAGTCCGCTGGACATGGCCAGGCATGCACAATGGAGCTCAGGGCCTAAGTGTAAAAATCACACTGACCAGTGAACAGAAGATGGCTTTCACTCCCAGTTTGCTAAACCCTCACCCCCAGGAACCAGTGAGTCTATTGTGTGGCTTGGAGGTTAGTGCTGGATAGTTAGTATGGCAACCACAGGAATCAATAAATATATGTTTCTGACATTAGAAGGATGCCTTTTTCCTGTTGGTCCTTATTACGTGTTAAATTATTTAAACCTTAATCCAACTTCCTGAGTTAGTGCTACAGCCCTAAAGGCATCATTGCTGTGCCTGTAACATCACAGTTGTATATAACATTTTGAAGAATTTTATACCTTCAATCATTTTAGTTAGTTTCATAGAATTGTTTTAGTCCCTTAATATTTGCAGCTTTCTAATTTTAACTTTCTCATTAAAATGGCAATCTGTCTAGAGAAGCCATTCAGGATGTTACAGCATTTTAATAAGTGCTTGCACAAAAAGAGCCATTAACTGTTTTCCTTATTAATTTCCGTAAGGAATGTCATAACATATAAATCACAGATTTTCCATTTAAAATCGTTGTTGTTGTCTTTTTTAACATTGTTTCTTTGTCCATAAAACTCAGTAGGCCTATGCAGACAGTTCTTGGGTATTATTGTTTGGACTTGTACTAGAAAGTATAATGAGTCTTCTTAGTTAATACTTAAGAGCAGGTGAGAGAAAAACCTGAAACAAAAAGGAAGTATTCCTGAGGAATAAACAAAACGTCATCTGAAGTAGCCGTGTCAGCCAAGCCTGTAAACAATCACATTGTGGTTCCATGGACACACTTCTAAGTCAGTAAAATTCTTTGTTTTGCCACTTTCTTTCAGTATGCTTTTTGCCTCGATGACTGATGACCATCAGACCTCCCCACATTAGTCTTGAGCCATTCTCCTCCCTCACCCGCCATACTGAGTATCAGCAGCATGGAGCTGTGATCTGAAAGGAGAGGTGGTCATTGTAGCAGCCGTGATAGTGGTTATATGCCCAGTTCTGTTAAGGGCTTGCACCTTCCCTTGTTGGCTGACATAAGCATTTCAGTCACCAGGGGAAGGAGTCCTTATCCCTCAGTGTGCCTGCTTCCACCCACATGCTGAAGGCTGCCAGCATTGGTTTGTGGTTGGAAATCCTCTGTCCTTGGTCTGGGGTGTTTTTATGCCATTCAGGCTTCTTCTTGCATGATGGTGACTGGCCAACCAAACCACCACTTCTTCCCCCAAGATGGATGAGCATTGACCACTCCTTCACATCTTTCTCTGCCCAGCTGGTTCAGCTCCAAGCTACTCCTCAAAGTCTAGTCATCCAGGTTAGAGTCCTGGCTTCACCCCCTTGTGTTGTTGAACCAGGGGTATTTTTTGCCACAGTTCTCATATTATGATAGTTGCTTTCTAAAAAGAAATGTCTGTTCTCCACTTCATCCTTTTAGAAAGCGAGTACATTTTATCATTGTTTTCACATCTAGTTTTCATTCTTTTGTGTGTTGAAGAGGCACTTTTCAGAGAATCCATAAATAATTATGTTGGAAATGTAGCACGAGCAAACCACACAGAAGCAGAGGCTGGAACATTTAAGATAGACTGTCAGCCTTTGTTGAGTTATTGAGGCCTGTTTTTTTTTTTTTTTTTTTTTTTGAAAAGAAGAAGCCAGTACCAATAATTCAGTAGAAACAGTTTATATTTAATACAGACAATCAGACACATCTTTAGAATTGTTGAATGTTGTCATTTGTCTGGACAGTCAAGTGTGGAGAGCTAGATCAAATTCTTACTTTAACAGTGCAAATGTCACACTGTATATATCCAGTTTTGATTTCTGCATTGGTTTTTCAGTAAAGATGTTATTTCTACTGACAAAAGGGTTAGTTTTTTCCAAATGGTGATAGCAGGCTTTCCACTTGTTTCATGAATGTCTGCACTGAGTGTACATGATCTGTATTCAAGAACATCCCTAACACATTTTTTTATGCTGTCTATTCCTTCAGAAAGATTATATTACACATAGTTTATACTTTGTAGTACCCATTTTGAATCCCCTCAATATTGAAGGCACAAGAAAATTAGGAGGATGAAGGTAGGAGTTATGCTCGTGTTGTCTGTTCACTCAAAACGATGTACAGTGGATATAAAAAGTTTACACACCCCTGTTAAAATGCCAGGTTTTTGTGATATAAAAAAAAAAGAGAGGCCACACAATAAATCATTTCAAAACTTTTCCCACCTTTAATGTGACCTATAACCTATACAATTCAATTGAAAAACAAATCTGTTAGGGGAAAAAATATAAAAAATAAAAAAATGTATAATACGCTGGTTGCACAAGTCTGCACACCCTTAAACTAATACTTTGTTGTGTGTGCACACCCTTAAACTAATACTTTGTTGAAGCATCTTTTAATTTAACTACAACATTCAGTCTTCTTGGGTAGGAGTCTGTTACCACGGCACATCTTGACTTGGCAATATTTGCCCACTCTTCCATGCAGTAGCACTCCAAATCTGTCACATTGTGAGGGCATCTCTTGTGCACAGCCCTCTTCAGGTCACCCCACAGATTTTCTATTGGATTTAGGTCTGGGCTCTGGCTGGGCCATTCCAAAACTTTAATTTTCTTTTGGTGAAGCCGTTCTTTTATTGATTTGGATGTATGCTTGGGGTCATTGTCATGTTGAATTCCTCCTCATCTTCAGCTTTCTAGCAGATGCCTGAAGGTTTTGGCCCAAAAGTGACTGGTATTTGGAATTGTTCATAATTTCCTCCACCTTGACTAAAGCTCCAGTTCCATCTGAAGAAAAGCAGCCCCAAAGCATGATATTGCCACCACCGTAGGGATGGTGTTCTTTTGGTGATGAGAAGTGTTGTTTGCACCAAACATACATTTTGGAATTGTGGCCAGAAAGTTCAACCTTGGTCTCATCAGACCATAACACATTTTCCCACATGCTTTTGGGAGACTTGATGTATTGTTTTGCAAATTTTAGCTGGGCCTGGATGTTTTTCTGTGTAAGAAAAGGCTTCCATCTTACAACCCTACCCCATAGTCCAGACGTATGGAGAGTACGGCAGATTGTTGTCACATGTAGTACACAACCAGTACTTTCCAGAAATTCCTGCAGCTCTTTCAGTGTTGATGTAGGTCTCTTGGCAGCCTCCCTGACCAGTTTTCGTCTCGTCTTTTCATCAATTTTAGAAGGACGTCCAGTTCTTTGCAATGTCACTGTTGTCCCATATATTCTCCACTTTTTGATGACTGTCTTCACTATGTTCCATGGTATATCCAATGCTGTGGAAATTTTTTTTTACCCTTCTCCTGACTGATACCTTTCAACAATGAGATCCCTTTAATGCTTTGTAAGTTCTCTGCGAACCATAGCTTTTGCTGTAGCAGGCAACTGAGTAAATGTCAGGAAAATCCTACTAGGACAGCTGAACTTTATTTGGGGTTAAACAGAGTCTCTCTAACTGAAGACAGGTATGTACCCAAGAAGACTGAATGCTGTAATTAAATCAGAAGGTGCTTCATCAAAGTATTAGTTTAAGGGTGTGCACCCAAAACAAAGTATTAGTTTAAGGGTGTGTACACTTATGCAACCAGTGTATTGTACGATTTTTATTTTTTATATTTTTCCCTTAACAGATTTGTTTGTTTTTCAATTGAATTGTACAGGTTATAGGTCACATTAAAGGTGAGAAAAGTTTTGAAATTATTTATTGTAGTCTCATTTTTTATATCACAAAAACCTGGTATTTTAACAGGGGTGTGTAAACTTTTTATATCCACTGTACATTTAATGTAGGTGTTAGTGAATTTGCCCCTTTTAGTTAAGTTTTAGTTATAAGTTAAGCAGTTACTGTTTCTGTGAAGTGTTCTCTTTGGTGTGGCAGAAGCTGTTCAAAACCCCTGTCTACAGCTGCCATCTTGGTTTCCCTTTTCCTGTCGATCTAAACTGCTGTACTCAATTTTGTCTTGCATAATTTCTTTAAAAATTGTTTTGTTAGAAAATTGCTCTCCATTTTTCTGTTTTTTCTAGGTTGCATTTTCTTCCCGTGACAAGTTGCTTCTGTATCAATGAGAACTCACAGATGCTTTATTGATACCCTAATTTCCTTTGAGTTAAATATGGTATCACTTCTTGTGCCTTTAATGTTCTGTATCTGTGTGTATTTGTAGACTGATGTACCATCACTACGTGATTTTCTAGCTTTGTTTAACTTTTTTCTGTTGTATAAAAAAGGTTATATTTTACTGGTTTTAGCAGATATATTTTCTTCTGAGATTATATATAAAGATGTCTTTCCTTGGATCACTGTTGCAGCATTCCAAACTGTTGGGATGTCTCATCAAATAACTGTGACACCCGGATGGGGTACCAAAGGCTATATTTTACTGGTTTTAGCAGATATATTTTCTTCTGAGATTATATATAAAGATGTCTTTCCTTGGATCACTGTTGCAGCATTTCAAACTGTTGGGATGTCTCATGAAATAACTGTGACACCCGGATGGGGTACCAAAGGCAAAACTTTCCATAGAGCCGTATGTCCAACAAATGAGCTCAGCCCCTGGGCATATGGATATATAAGTGGACGTATGAGTGTGAATCCTCAGACTGTCTTGCCACCAGTCTGAATGCAGTTTTTGCACCTGTCAGTCTGTCATGCAAATGGCCATTGGTTAAAATAAGTGCCATTTTGGGCACTTTCTTTTTCTCAATTGTCTTGCTAATTGTTGCTCTGTTAGATGTTAGCTAGGAGGGGAAAGTGCATTTGCAATAGGCAGATTTTCTTCAGGTATCTCCACTCTGTGTGTATTTTCTTCTTAGGGGCAGAACACAATTGTAAGAATTGTATGATTTGCCAATATTTCATCCCAAAGACCTTAAGAACCCAGCTTTTGTCACACAACCCATATTTGGAAACAGGGGTTAGGAGGGTGGCCTAATGGTTAAGGTGTTTGTCTTACAAACACAAGGTGCAGGGTTTGAGTCTCACAAGGGATAATTGGCTAGGGCTTGCACGGGCAATTAGCTTAGTACTAACCTATGAACTATGAACATTTGAAGCACCTCACCCAAGTTAAGATGCCGGACCCCTCTACCTATGGCAGCCCTGCCTATTCATAAGAAGAAATTTAAGAGGCCTGAGCTTAAGTACGACTGCTCAGTCAGACTTGGATGCTGAGGCCTTAGAACCAGCAGAGTATGCTTGTAAACAACTTTGATGCCCTCTGTTACAACCCCACTCGATGCCGGTATGGTGTTTGAGGTTTGCATATCTGAAGTGACTGTGACTACCAGTGATGGTAAGAAGGGGTTGCAATGTATTATTTCAGAGGGACCATAGGGCATACTGCAGATTCTCTTTAGAGAAGAAAGCCTAAGATCTGTAAGTACATTTAGGATCAGAGTCTTGATAAGTAAAAGCAGATGCACCAAAGAAAAACTGAAAACCAAAAAGATTTTTTTTCACAGGAGAAAGAAGTAGATAGACTTTTTTCAGGATCTGTTTAAGGCCATCATGGCATTCAGGCCTCCCTCCTTCATAGGGCCTACCCTAACATCAACTTCTTCTACCACTCCTCAAGAGACCTTTAGAAATCTCTTCTGATGAGGAAGAGAATGACTCCGATTCTGATGAGCACTTCTTGGCATATTCATCCCATATCAATTTCCCAGGTCATGAGGCTTGAAAGATGGAGATGCCATTCCCCCCTAATTCCCCACTGGAGGAAGCTTCATTTAGGGAAAGTGTTGTATTTATGATGAAACGCTTTGAATGGAAATCTGAAGAAATCTCAGCTATTCAACAAAGGTGCTATAGCCTTCTGGAGGTGAGCACTCCACCCCCCCCCCCACCTGTTCTAGAGGGCTTCCTGGATGCTTTTGTATCCAATTTCTCAACAACTGACTCCCAGCCCCCAGCCCCTAAAAGGCCTGATAGATTTTACAAGGTCCCTGAGGAATTAAAATTTCTATACAAAAATCCTGCGGCAGACCCATCTGTCATTTGCTTGTCTGCTGGGAAACCCTCCAAGTTGCTGCCTAATACAAATGATCACACTTCTGAGAAGGATAACAGGGCAGTGGACAGGCTGGATGAAAAAGTTCACATATCTTCCACTCTGGTCTTTACATCCCTTAACTACCAGACCCAGGTGACCAAATACTTATGATTCGTGTTGACTAATTCGAACAAAGTATCGACTGCACCTGAAGAATCAAGTAGTATGCAACAGACCTTATCCGTGGTGACTCAGGCTTTCCAAGTGGCCAGACACAGCATTAAATGCAATTATGATGGAAGAGAAGCTTCTTCCAGGGCAACTGCATCAGGCTGAGTGATCAGGAGGGTTGCATGCTTGCCAGAAGATCTAAAAGGAGAACTTAGATTTTATTTTAAACAGATACCTACTGTTTAAACAGATACTTACTGTTTGGTCCAGAAGCTGCTAGTTTTTTTTCAGGCAACTTCAGGAACAGGGCATACCCATGAAGGACTGTAGACTGTTCTTAGTTAATTTGATTCCCAGTCACCAGAGGATTTGTCCTGCCAATCCCACTTTTTTTGCTGGAATCTAGGCATTTCCGTAAGGCCTAGAAGTTACCTAGGAAGAGATTTTAGGGAAAACCTGATTTATGAGACTTTCCTACCACGACAAGTCTTCGTGGCTACCCCGCTGCTGCCTTCCCTGCCTTTCTCTAGAAGAGGTTCCTCATCTCTCTCAAAAAAAAAAAAATCTGTCCTCGCCATCATTCAGCATAGTTACAGAATGACTTAGAAATATCTTGCTCCATTCATGGGCACTCCCCTGCTTCCTCACAACCACATTTAGCTACTCTATCCCATCATCCAGTCTATAATCTAACAGGATAATCTAACAGGATACAGTAGGGCCAGTTCCCTCCCAATATGTAGGGAAAGGGTTCTATTCTGGACTATTCATTGTGCCTAGAAAAGGAGGAGACTGGAGATCAGTTGTGGATTTCTTCATTCTCAACACTTTTCTACAGGTACCTTCTTTCAAAATATTATCTCTTCAGACTCTGTTACCTGTCATTCTATCTCAGGCTTTCTTAATATCCCTCAAACTAAAGGATGCTTATGCTTACATTCCAGTCCATTCTGATTACAGGAACGTTTTGAGGTTGGCTGATGGCTCATCATATTTTCAGTTCTCTAGTTTGCCCTTTGGGCTTTCTGCATCCCCAAGGGTATTCACAAAATGCCTTGGCCCTGTCATAGACTTCTGCAGAATAAAGGAAATACTGATAGTCCCCCCACTTGGATAACCTGTTAATACAGACACCATCTCAGCAGATTCTCTTGGCACATCTTAATTTCACCCTATCTCTTCTTCAAGGCTTGGGGGTTCACAGTCAATCTGAAAAAGTCAGCATATCTCCCATCGAAGACATTGTCTTCTTGGGGAGCAGACTAAACACCAAACTCATGCAGGCTTTCCTATCATCAGACAAAGTGGAAAGTCTGCTCTGTTAATTCCTCTCTATCCTTCCTCTCCACTCCAAGGGAAATTCTTGTTCTGGTGCTCATGGCAGCAGTCGTACCCATGGTTCCTTTCACCAGATTGCACATGAGAAAGATTCAGTGTTATCTGATGTCCATGTAGTCCCAGCATTCACAGCCGCTGGTTGCACTTCTTTCACCCATACCTTGCTTTAAGAAGGAGATCCTTTGTTAGATAGCACATACAAAACTCAACCCCTGGCCTCCCCTTCAGATTGCAGAACACCAAAGCAGTAGCAGCACACAGATTTATCAAATGATCTATAGGGAGCCTGGACAGGCAAAGTTCTGGAACAGGGACCAAAAACATAAGACCAAAACACATCAGTCTGAAGGAAATGAGAGCACTGCTACTGGCTCTAAAGTCCTTTAGGCACCACTGCAAACTACATCCTTTACAGATGATACCACAGTCATGTTGTACACATATAAGCAGGGGGGCACCATATCTTGCTAACTGTGCCAACTGGTTCTTTTAGCTTGGGAGCACGCCACAAAAGCAAATCCCTCTGTCCAAGTAGTTTACATTCTTTCACAGGACAATACCTTATCAGACAGTCTAAGCAGATCAAGAGAAGACCTCCCACGAATAGAGGCTGAACAGGAAGATCTTCCTAGACATAGTCCACAAGTGGTGGGTGCCACAGATAGATCTAATACCTCTATCAACAACAAACAACTTCCAGTTTTCTGTACCAGGACTTACTTACCTGGTAAATAGTATCTTTATGCCTTTCTTCTACTTCCCCTTCTTCCAAAGATCTTACTAAATATCCAGAAGTAATGTCCAAAGATCCTACTGGTGACTCCCATTTAGGCAAGGCACCATTAATTCCCCTTCTTTTCCATTTAGTCAAGAGCCCTCCCCTGAAACGTCCCTCCATAGTGGACTTGCTCACACAGCAAAAGGACTCACTTCTACATCCAAGCCTACCATCCCTCAGTCTTAAAATAAGAATGATAGGGTTCCTTGAGGATGTGCTGAAGGTTCTGCAGGTGGCAAGGAAACCTTCCACCAGAAAGTATTATGCAGCCAAATGGAAAATATTTTCTATATGGTGGCTGTCTTAAAAATAAATAAAAAATAAATGACATGGTTCAAGCTAACTCCCCTGTGTGAGCTACTGAAATCTGGTCGAGCATACTCCTCAATTGAGGCACACACTTCAGTTAAATCTATTTGTCTACCTTGGGATTCCCCTCTTCTGGCTAAATCAGAGTTTAAACAATTCCTTAAAGGTTTACTCCTCTTAAAGCCACCTAGGAAAGCTATTCCCCTGCCTGGGACCTCAATTTTGCACTGGAAAAACTTACTGTACCTCCTTTTGAGCTAGCAGCCAATACTTCTCTCAGATTCTTTAACTGGAAAACCATTCTCATGGTAGCCCTTACCTCAGCCAGAAGTGAATTGCAGGTCCATATAGCTATCCCCTCCCTTCCTAATTTTTAACAAGGATAGTGTGTTAAGGGCCAGAACCTGTTTCTTGTCCAAAGTGGTGAATGAACTGTCCCTTAATCAAGCTATCAACATACTTTCCTTCTTCCCTAATCCACAAAAATAGGAGGAAAAGAATCATTCATCCCATTAATGTCCGTAGACAACTTAGATTTTACTTAAACAAGACAAAAGATATTTCCAGATTGGACCAACTATTTATTTTATTCCAGGATTCAAAAGTAGGGAACCCATTTTCTAAACAAACTGTTACTAACTGGATCTCTAAATCCACTGACTTTTGCAATGTCCTGCATGGCAAACCCATTACCTCTCCAACAAAGGCACATTCTACAAAAGCAGTAGCCTCATCTGGAATCTTTTATAAAGGAAGTGATTCTTGGACCATTCTTGAAGTAGCCGCTTTGTCGTTCATAGACAACTTTACAAAACATTAGTGGATGCCTGTTCTAGGTCCAGGACTTCCTTTGCAATGTCAGTCCTTCTGGATCTACTGGAAAGATGTCCTTCCATATCACTGTTGCAATGTTCTTTACTAAAGGGATCCCTTGCTGAGGGTAGCCCAACTTCCAGCCAGTATACTAAAGCCTTAGGTTTTCAAGGACGTTGTATGTCACACTTTTGCCACCAGTCAGAATGCCATCTTTGATCGTTGTTCTGAGTGCTCCTTCATTTGTGCTAGTTACCAAGCCATTTTCAGATGAGTGCCACAGTGGGGTTTTCTTCTTAGCTCTTTTTTTCTTTTGGTTTGCAAGTTTACTTGTCATCCAAAAAAGGAAAATGTTAGCATGGGAGACAGATTCTCCCATAAGGACTGTCACAAGCAGTGTCTTTTTTGCTTGGGTGTTCTCACAACCATACCATGTGCTCAAGCATTTGTCCATATAACCCTTTGTAACCACCTCTCCACCCTGTCTGTCTACCTAGCAAACCAATGTCTAAAGTTGTTAGCACAAGTTGCTGTGGTGGAATCATCTCATCCTGAGGGGTCAGCCATTTGCCAAGAAAAAGACCAAAAAAGTTTGGTCATATTCGGCTGCTGTGTTGCCTCCCCTGGACATTTCTGTTGAGGCTGGTGAAAGCCTTGAGGGTCGTCCAGTTGTTCTGTCAGATTCCTCTGCCACAACCATGTCAGGGGCTGGCATAGATCCAGCTTCTTGCATGTCCTTGGAGGCTCTGCAGAGGTATGTTCCATATGGTGTGGGGGAACCTCTGTCATCATATCTGAGGGACCGAGGGGCTTTCCAAAGATTCTTGTTCGGGAGGAAATTCCCACTACATTGATTGAGTGTCAGCAAGGATCTGAACCTCTTAAGGTCTTTAGGGCTGACATCCCTCTAAAGAAGAAGCAGAAAACTAAACACATCTCACCTGCTTCTAAAGATCCCCTGCGTGAATAGCAGGATTTTACATAGGAGTTAATTAATGCACTCTTGGCCTTGAAGCATCCCATGGGAGTTTCTTTTCCTGCTCCCCTTGGTCATCTACTTCACTTAGGAGACCTAGGGAACAGGACTCTTCTGAAGAAGACTTGGACTTGGGGGAAGAATTCTTGGCATACTCCTCTCAAATTCCTTCTCCATTGGAGTTTGATTCCGAAGAGGAAGATTGCATTAGTCCACTTTCTTCCTTTGAAGAACTCTCTTTTGGGGATACTATCTCTTGTACAATGGAATTCTTTAAATGGGACTGTTCTCAGGTTTTGACATCCTGAAGAGGTATTATGAGCTCCTCCAGTTGGATTCCCCAAAGCCCTCTATTGTTCCTCCGGTTCTTGCTGCCTGTGGGACACATTTATAGTAGCTTCTCAAGCTCCTGACAGGTTTTATAAGGTGCCTGATGGATGTAAGTTTGTCTACAAATGTCATTCTGCTGACCCTTCTTTTGTGTCTGTCTCTTTTGACAAACCTTCCAAGCTCTACTAAAGCTTCTACTAAATTGTTTTCTTCTGGCAAGGACAGTAGAGCCATACTGCTTCTACCCTGGCCTTTCGGGCTATTAATTATCAGACCCATATGACCAGGTATGTCTTAGCTCTTCTTTTTCAAGCCTGCCAGGTTATCCCTGACCTTCCTGATTCTGAAGGTAAGGTGTCAGTCCTTTTTATGTTGGGCTCCTCTTCCCAAGTGGATCGCCATTCTATTAAGTGTGGTTATAATGCAGCTGCTGCTTTTGGTTCTGTGTTAAGCCACTACTCTGCTTCGATTCCAACCTTTGCCTGGTGATATCAAGGCTAAATTGATGGATGCTCCCCTTGGTAATATAAATCTGCTTGGTTCTGCAGCTGCTGAGCTTTTTAAGTCCCTGCAAGAAAAGCGCAAGGCCTTGTAGAAATTGAAGTATATTTTTGTTTTCCCTGTTCCTAAATTTCAGAGTAATTTATCCCTCTAAGCTTGCCTTTGTTCATACACAGTCTTGAATTCCTCCAAAAGGTAAAAAAGGGTATAAATGGTCTCCTGCTAAGCCTACTAAGACGTCTGCTACTCAGAAGACTCCTTTTTAAGATGAGGTAGATTCTGTCTATCTGCTTCCCTACATCCTAAGTCAGGTCCCTTTACCTCTTCATCATTCCCTATCTGTTAGGGATCACTCAGGATTCTTGAGTTCTGTCCATCATCCATCTGGGATGCTTCATGGTGTGTAAATCCCTTCCTTTTCTGGGCATTCCCCAACCTCCTCAAGAACAGCTGCCTTTATTTTCGGATGTACTTCAAGGCCTATTGTCTCAAGGCACCATCCAAGCAGTTCAAACTCCCAAGAAGAGGATGGGGTTTTATTCCAGAATGTTTTTGGTTCCCAGGAAAGAAGGCACCTGGAAGCCCCATCCTGGACCTTTCTCAGCTCAACATCTTTCTGAAGATCCCTTCCTTTTGGATGCTGTCCCTTCAGACTCTGTTTCCTCTTCTTTTTTCCTTAGGCTTTCCTAGTATCTGTGGATCTCAGTGATGGTTATATTCACATCCCTATCCATCCCTGTTTCATGAAATGTTTACATTTCTGTTTCTTCCTTGCATTTTCAGTTCTCTGCTTTACCCTGTGGCCTCTCTACTGCCCCAGGGGTTGTCACCAAGTGCCTCACTCCTGTAATTGCCTTTTGCAGAATAAAGGGAATACATATCTTTCCTTATCTGGATGCCCTGCTTATTCTGGCTTCCTGTTTAGAGACCTTGCTTCAGCACCTTCACTATGCTGTTGGCCTCTTGCAAAGCCCTGGGGTGTAGGATAAATTTCCAGAAATCCATCCCGACTCCTTCTCAGGATCATGCTTTTCTCACTTGCAGGCTCTAGACTATTCCTGTGCTGCCTTCCCTGCCATCACCCAGTGCTCTTGCTGTAACTGCCTTTTTTCAATCCCTTCTTCCTGAATTCTCAGTTACACCCAGGGAGTTTCTGAGAGATTTGGTATTCATGGCTTCCACCATTCCTATGCTACCTGTAGCTAGACTCCATATGAGGAAGCTACATTGGTTCCTAAATAATTCAGTATGGCTCCAACACTGTCATCCTTTAGACTTTATAATCCATCTTCTTCCATGTCTCAAACTAGAACTTCAGTGGTGGATCCATCAGTTGTCTCTTACCCCAGAGCTTCCTTTTCAGCCCCCAGTCCCCTAAGGAGCTTTTCTCAGATGCATCAAACACGGGTGAGGTGCTTCTTTTGACCCGGTCAAGGTTCAGAGTCTTTGGCCCATTCGTCAAATAGCAGACCATGTAAACATCAAGGAGATGAGAGCTCCTCTTCTTGGTTTTCAGGCCTTTCATACACTTGTTCTTCCAGGGCCTTTCAAAATCCTCACAGACAATACCACAGTGATGTAACAAGAAAGGGGGACTTGGTCCTACCTTCTTTTCAGACTACATCTTCAAGTTTGGAATCTGGCTGTCCAATATTAGGTGACTCCAGGCTGTTTGTATTCCTTCAGAACAGAACATTGTGGCAGGTCCATAACACAGGCTCACGAGTGGATGCTTCATAGATGTGTGTTTTTGGACATTGTTCACCAGTGGGGTACTCCTCAGGTAGACCTTTTTGCCTCCCCTCTGAAAAGACAATTTTCTCTTTTTTGCACCAGAATCCCAAGTCCTGTGGCTTGGAAGGTGGACACCCTATCTTTTTCTTGGAAGGGGGTGTTTCTTTTTGTCTTCCCTCTTCTTCTCATTCCGAGGTCTTACTCAAGATAGAGCAAGACTCCCTCAAAATCTTGCCTTAAATAAATTTAAAATAAAATCTTTTTAAGTTTAAAATAAAATCTGTTTGCCCAGATAGCATTGGTTCCCCCTGGCTAGGTGCAGAAGAAGAGATTATCACCACAAATTACCTCACAGTTTGGACCTACTCTCACAAGACAAAAGGGGTCTCTATTCCATTCTCACTTGTCCATGCTTTACTTGACACTGTGGATGATAGGGTTTTAATCCCTTTTAGGCATTTGTTTTCTGAGATCATACTGCAGTTGAGATTTTGCTTGAATAAATTGTGACTTTGAGAACAACTTATTTTATGTTAGAGCTGCACATGCGGTTTGAGGTTGAAGCCCTCCTTTGTCCCCTTTTCTTTGTCCACGTTTGATGTCAGCATTTGGAATGTTGACAGGGTTTTATGCTCAAACAAGAACTTAAAAATTTTATCATTAGCTTAACCAAGTCAAAGAAACTGTCAGCTGGGAGCACACTTCCACCACTCTGTTAGATTAAGAGACAAAATTCATCCAGCCAAAAGGACACAGTATAAAAGAATTCAGTGCATTCATCCCTGGTACTGTGGGACGTCCTCAGAATACATAACCAAGTAACAACCATGACATAATTATCTTTTGGACAGACTGTGAAGAAAAAATGATGGAGTTTTTAAGTTATATTAACTCCACTACTGAATTATTCAAATTTACAGTATGTTATTCCAAAAATGAGATTCGCTAATTTGGATGTTTTGTTGACCAAAAATTATGAACGTAGAATTTTTGACTCCAGTATTTTTAGAAAGCCTATCTATTCCATTTCACTGTTACATTATAGAAATTAGCATCCACATTATCAAAAGAAGGCCCTGATTAAAGGGCAAATAGTGAGACTGTCAAGAATGGTATCACAGGACCAAACTGAGTTCAGTGTTACAAAAGAGTGGCTACCCTTTAATGGTTATAAATATTATTAGAGATGAAATTTCTTTTACAAAACAACAGAATAAATGTTTTCTTTTATTATTAAAAAGTAATTTTGTTTTTAACAAAAATAATTCAGTAGGTACCAGAGAATTTGGTAGAGCCATGATACTCCCCTTCTACACAGATTTTTATGAAATTAAAAAGGTCATTAATAAGAACTGGGACATTTTTAGATGCAATGATAAACAATTTAAAAGCTTAGGTTCTATCAAAGGGGTGGTTTATTAAAAGGATGTATGTTTTAAAAACTTGTTGGCAAGGTATCATGTTCCCAGCAGCCATCGTGGCATTAGAATATGTGGACGGTATAAGCAATGCAGATCTATTTTAGAAGGGGATGTGTTTTATGTAGAGGGTTTTAGTGATATTCATTTATAGTTGCTGTAGTAGCAGAGTTGTATATATTATGCAATGTGTAGAATGTCCCAGTTTCTGTGTTGGAAAAACAGAAAGAATGTTAAAAGATAGAATATACCAACATATTTATGCCGTATCAAAGAAACATGAAGGCAGTGCCTTATATAAGCTTATTAAGATACAAGATGGTCATAGCTTAAAGTTTTTTGTTGATAGTGTGAAACAAGATGGGGGGGGAACCATGGAAGGATTGTTTGGAAATGAAAGAGCTTAAATGGCAGCTAAAAACTAATTATTTGGCTAGTCTTGGTTTAAATGAAGCAATTTCCATTCTGTTAGTAGTGTTTTAAAAGTAGGATCATGCTGGTAAATGCATGATCATGATATAATATAGATTTTTTTGTATATGTAATCTTCAGATTTTTAAAAATTATATTAATGTTAATTTTTACTTTTAATTAGTGCAAACACATTTTAAACAATTTTGATTGATCGTAAAGGTTGTTAAATGTTCTTTTAAGCAGAACGGTGGGGGTTAATGCTTTTTGTATCATTAATTAATGTCGGCCACGTTTTAATTGGATGGGAGGGATTTAAACTATTTAAGCAACGTTGTTGCTTGGTTATGTATTATGAAGACGTCCCACAATACCAGAGACGAAAGTGCTAAATTCTTTTATATTGTGTCCTTTTGGTTGGATGAATTTTGTCTCTTAATCTAATAAAGTGGTGCAAATGTGCTCCTAGCCAACTGTTTCTTCAACTTGGTGTTTTCTACAGCATCTTTAGTTATCATTATCTTAGATACTGAGATATTACTGGCTCACGCCCCCTCCTGTTATAGATTTTTTTTACTATTGGTTTGTCATAAAAGTAAAACTTGTGCAGTTTGATTGAAAATAATGCTTAAATGCTGTATTTATGACAACTCTGTTCTTATCTGATATTTATTTCACTGAGCCTTGTTAGTGACCATATTTAAATTTAGCTGCCCCCAGAGTCTTTCTGTAGTAGAGGCTGTAGTAGACTCTGTATCCTCCTTTGATGGTGAAGGAAATGTTTATTTTCCACATTTCTTAACTTCATTGTTAATACAGGTTCTGGTAAGCTCTGTATTTTGCAGAAGCTTAGCAGGTTATAAAAATGTACAGAATGAATCTGCTTTCCTTTGCCTGAGGCACTGAAATAAAGTCTCTTGTGTGGTGATGATGCAGTTGTATGTAACATATCTAATGGCATTTGTTGTCAAGGAATCAAGGCATATACAACTTGCACCTGGTGGGTTGGCCAGATTTCCCTAAAATGCTGAATTGGACTGCCTTGAAAAGGATCATAGACTGAAGGAAGTCTTGGTTGTTATGTCTGGCAGTTAGCACAGAGATTGTGATCGATTAGCAGTCGTTGTCATGTAGTCCGGGATTTGACTGTGTGCCTCTGTTTGTTTGTGTGACTCCATCCAATTCATTTTACCAGACAATCTACCCAGGCTGTGGCTGAAATGGGTCCCTGTGAATTATTCTACTTCTCTGGTAACCAACAGACAATTTAAATAATAAATCCACTTGTCAGCAAAACAAGTAATTGAGTAAATATGTAAGGATACCAGCTGGAATTTTTCTTCTTCCCATACTTTATTCAGAGAAAATATTGTTAAAATTCAGTGAGTTATACTTGCTGGTAAATGTCTTCTGTCTGGCTCTAATACTTTCCTTTCACAGAGTTTTAGTCACCAAGGAAGGCATTGGATTTTCACTCTGCAGTGCCACTCTCAGGATTTTACTTGATCTAAAGCAGGTGATATCCTTCCATGTTACTGTTGAAGTATTCATAACTGAAGGGTTCTCCTGCCACGGATAGCCCAACATCCAGGCAGTATACCAAAGCCTTTAGTACTTACAGGTGTTGCATGTCACACATGCTCACTGTGCAAAGTGTAGGGTGTAAAGGTGACGTAAGGACATACACACTCAGAACTTCTTTGTGCTAGTCTGAATGCAATCACTGAATGTCAGTCTGAATGCCTTTCTGCTGTGCTGGTTACCAAGTCATGTTTCAGATAAGTGCCCCATTGGAGTTTCTCCATCTCTTTCTTTTTCATTTAGTGCCGGTTGGTTTCATGTCATCCAGAAAGGGAAAATGTCAGAGTGGGATGCAGATTCCCAGTAAAGACTGTCACAGCCAGTGTCTCCTCTTTTTTGGGTACTTTCCACAGCCATATGTAGTGTTCTATCTAACAGGCTTTTGTCCCCTAGACTATACACTGTCATCTTTCCTCCTTGTATATTTACCTTGAAAAACAACATCTTAAGCTGTAGGCTCAAGGTGCTGTGGTGAACTCGTCCAATCCAGAGGGTCAGCCTTTGGCCAAGAAGAATGCCAAAAAACTTAGGTCTGATACGGCTGCTGTCCAGTCTCTCCCAGATGTCTCTCTTGAGGCTAATGAAAGCCCAGAGGATCATCTGGTGGTTTTTTTGGATTCCTCTGTTGTGACCCAGTCAGAGACTGGCATGGATCCAGTTTCTCACACGTTCTCTGAGGCTTTTCAAATGTCTGTTCCAAACATTGAGGGGGAGCTTTGGCTGATTATATCCGAGGGACTGAGGAGGATTTTGCAGATTTTAGTGAGGGAGGAGATCCCTACTATGCTTATTGAGTGTTGCCAAGGGTCTGCCCCCCCAGGGTGCTTCATGCAGATGTCCCACAGAAAAAGAATGAGAAAACCAAGCATATTTTCCCCTGTAATTAAGGATCCTCAATATGAATAGCAGGATTTTACTCAGGGGTTGTTTAATACTTTAATGGCTTTAAATCCTTATCAAGGGGTGTCTGTGCCTGCCTCTCCATGGTCCTCCACTTCTCTTAAAAGGCCCAGGGAACTGGACTCCTCAAATGAGGATCATGATTCGGGGGAGAATCCCTGGCTTATTCTTTTCAATCACTTTTCCCTTGGACTATGGTTCAGAGGAAGAGGGTTTTGTTAGTTCAGATTCCCCTTTAGAGGAACTCTCCTTTGGCGGCACTGTTTCCATTATGATGGACTTTAAGTTGGATTGATCTTAAGTCTGTGATCTCCAGAAAAGGTATTATGAACTTCTCCAGATGTAGTCTCCTAAGCCTTCTGCTGTTCCCCCATTCTAGCTACCCTTGTGGATACTTTCTCAGCAGCTTCTGTAGCCCCTGATTCTCAGCCACCTGCTCCAAGGAAACCTGATAGATTTTATAAGGTGCCTGATGAATGTAAATTTCTTTATAAATGCCCTTCTGCTGATCCTTCTGTAGTGTCTGTATTTTTTGATAAGCCCTCCAAGATGTTGCCCTATGCCAAGCTGCTTCCTTCAGGTAAGGATGGTAGGGCCATGAAGGTGATGGACAAAAAGGTTTATACTGCTGACACTTTATCTTTTTTGGGCCATTGACTACCGGACTCTTATGACCAGGTATGTTTTGGTTCTCCTTTCTCAAGTTTCCTTAGTGGTTTCTGACCTTACTTGCTCTGAGAAGGCAGCTTCTGCCCTTTCCCTATTGGGTTCTACCAGTCAGGTTGCCCGTCACTGTTAGAGATGATATTAGATTATGCTTCCTCCAGGGCTGCTTCATTTTGAGTCTGTTATGAGACATTACTCTTGGGTTCATGCCTGAGGAAGTTCTATTGTTGAATGAAAATGATGTGAGACAGTTAAGTGTTCATTTTCTTTCTGCTTTTTTGTTTTTTGTATTTGATATAATAAATTGGTATGTGTCCCCAAATTGGTGGCTCACTGGTGATTATCTCTGCAGTGCCATTTTGTGTTGACTTTGCAGTTGGAGCTTAGCACTGTGGCCTGTTTTTTATTTCGTTGGTGGTGATATTTTTATTTCTCTGATTCCTATGTTTTAGAGGATTTAGCCCTCCAAATCTGCTTTTTTTTTCCTTTTCCCACAGGCATTCTCACCCTCCACCCAAAGGAAAAAGGGTTGTAGATATCTGCCTCCTGCTAAGTCTACTCAAACTCCAGCTTCCCAAAAACCTACTTTTCAGGATAAGCTGGGTTCCATTTGACAGTGTGCTTCCCCTTTTTCCTTGGCTAGTTTCCCTTATCCCTCCTTCTTTCCTTGTATCTTCCATATTGGTTAAAGATCACAACAGACTCTTGGGTTCTGTCCATTATCTGCCAGGGAAATTTCATGATTTGGAAATCCCTTCCTCCCTTTTTGGCCATCCCTCATCCTCCTCAGGGAGAACTTCCTGTTTTCCTAGAAGTCCTCCATTCTGTTTTGATCCAGGGCACCATTCAAGCTGCCCCTCTTGCCCAGGGAGGGTGTTTTTTGTTATTCCAGAATGTTATTGGTTCCCATAAAGTAACGCACTTGGAGACTAGTTTTGGACCTTTCCCAGTTCAAAACCTTTCTCAAGATTCCTTCCTTTCAGATGTCTCTTCAGATTTTATTTCCTCTTCTACCTCAGGCCTTCTTGGTCTGTCTGGATTTCAAGGATGCCTGCCTTCATCATCATCATCAACCCCCTTCTTTTCTCATTTTCTACATGGGTTCAGGGTGTTGTATCAACTGTCACCATCTCTCTCTAATTAGTGCCACTCTTCTGGCTTCTTTGACACTCATGCCTGACGTAGCAGGTCATCTGTCACACAGTCCATCTACCTCTTTGTTGGATGTCCTTGTTTCCTCTTGCCTTCTTCCGGCCTGTCTCAAATCTTCTTCAGCAGATTGTCTTCTGCTTTTCTGCAAATGTGCCTGAACCATTGTAATCTCTTCTCTTTGGCCTTTATTGCAATTGAAGATACTTTGGCTTCTGCTCTTGTGTCCTTGTTTCTTCATCTGTCCCACAGTGTGCACCATACCACCAGTTTCAGGCACTTAATCTCCATCACCTCTAACTTCCTCATCTGGTCTGTCTTTACTGCCCAGGTGGGGGTACCATACAGTACTACTGTATGTACCATACAGTAGTACTGGTCACACAACTGTTTTGTACACCTAACTTTTCAGCTTCTTTGGCATTTTTCTGTCATGTATAACACCTGACACTTTGCCAGTTGGCTGCAGCTCCTCTGATTCTAACTTTGACCTCCTCATTCAGACTTCCCTTCTCAGCCACTTCTCACAGATACTTGAAGCTGTTAACCTGTTCCACTATTTTTCTTTCTGTCTCAATTCTCAGCTTCTTCTGAACTCCACCATATGCTTCCATTACAACGGTCTTATCTCTACTCAATTTCATCCCATGTGCCTTCTGTTTTGCATTCCATTCCCCTACCTTTTGCTCAAGTTCTTGCTCAGAGTCTGCCTGTAATGTCACATTGTCTGCATACAGCCACTTTGTTGATCTGTCCACCCCCCTGTATGTTTGCTAATGTACTCCATCACCAGTATGAGCAGCAGTGGGCTCAGAGCTGAACCCTGATGCACACCACTCCCCCTGGGAACCCGTCTGTGAGAGAAAACACTGTTTGTACTTGAGTCATTGGGTCCTTGCACTAATTCAACCAATGTTCCTAGGATTTCAAACCACTGTAGAACTGTCCAAATCATCTTTCTTGAGACATACCTTGTCATATGCTTTCTGCAAGTCTAGGAATGCCCAGTTGGAATCTTTCTTCATCTCTAGCTTCTTGTGAACTAACTCACTGCATGCATCAAGTCAGTTGTGCTGCATCCTGATCTGAATACAAACTTTTCATTTCCCATCTTACTTTCTACTACTCTGCATATTTGTTTATCAGTCATCCTCTCCAGAACTTTCCTGCAATGTGACTAGAGTTTGATACCTTTGTACTGCCCAATATTGTGACTTTCCCCATTTTTCTTGAACACTGGCAGTAGTATGCTTGTTCTGTAGTCATCTGGGCAATGCGTTTCTGTCCATACTGCTATGAGTACCCTCAGGAGCCATTGTTTCCCGTCTCACCCATGCATCTTTATCGTATCTGTTTTGACCACATCTGAGCCTGCTGATTTACATGGCTTCATTTTCCTTAGTGCTGTTCTAACTTCTTCTGTGTTCGGCACCTCCTCTTCTCTCATCATAGGCTATGTCTGGGGCAGTACAGTTTCTGTGAGGTTTTCTTTATTCAAAAGCTGCTGGAAGCACTACTTCCATCTCCCTTTGATGTCCTATGGAGCAGTTAGTAGGTCTTTGCTGACTCCCTTTTGAAGGGTGTCTGACTAACTTCTTTATCTTTCTGTCTTTGTCTTGCAACCCAATATAGTGTACATGTGCCAATTACTGGCTTACTTTCCAGAAGCTGGTAGATTGTGTCTGATATCTTGTTCTTTGCTATTACATCTCCCTTCTTAGCTTCTTTGTTAGCCAAGCAGTATTCCTTCCTAGCCTGGTTTATCTTTTCCATCTCCCAGTTTTTACTGCATGCATTCTTTCTTTTGATGACTTCATGGACTTTTGCATTCCACTTCCAGCTTTCCTTATGTACCTTATTTCCATACCTGGCTCAGCCACATATCTGTTCCATAATTTTCACACATGTCGTTTTGAGGTGCTGCCATTCTTTTTCAACTCCTCCTAGTTCCTCTTCTTCTTGAGTTGCTAGAGCCTTGATTAATTCCTTGAGCTGTTGTGCTTTCTCTCCAGTCAAGTTCCAGGTCTTCAGCCTGGTCTCTGTTGACCTTAGAGCCTTCTCTGACCACTCCTTGTGATTTTGGCAACCAGTTGGTTATGCTGTGGGGAGACTGTTTCACTGGGAATGGCTTTGCAACTGGTGATCCTACCCCAGTGCCCTTTCCTTACTAGGAGGAAGTCTACTTGAGTTGCAAGGTGGCCACTTTTGTATGTGATCTTGTGACTCTGTCTCTTTATGAACCATGTGTTGGCTGCTATTAAGCCATTTGCCAGACAGAAGTCTAGAATGTCCTCTCCATCTTTATTCCTGTTGCCCCACCCATGTTGACCCAGGCAGTCCTTGTATCTTTTTCTGTCAGTTCAGATATGTGCATTCAGGTCACCCATTATCAATACCAATTCCTGTTGTCCTGCCTTATCTAGTAGGTCCTGCAACTGCTGCCTAAGTGCACTCTTTCCTTCACTATCAAAAACCTGCTGTGTGGGTATAGGCTGAAATTATTATTACTGTCCTTCATTAGACTAGATTCAGATTGCCATGAGTCTATCAGTAATTCTGATGATGTCCCTCACCATAATTCCCACACCATTCTAGCCTGTCCTCCTCCTGAGTAGAAGATTCCGAAGCCCAAGCTAGGTATCTTTGCTGTACTTCTCTTCCATCTTGTCTCCTGGATACATAAAATGTCCAGCCACTTCCAAGCTGCATCCTGTCGGTGAACCTACATTGAGTGTAGTAATTCTTAGTTCAGGTTTGGCAGGTTGATTGGTTTTACATCCAGCTTTCACTCAACAGAGCTATTCCAGCTAACCAAAGCTGGGCAGCTGGACACTGGCCAGCCAGTAGTTTATTGATCCAGGACTACTGTGCTTTATGGTAGACACACTGGCCAATAGGAGCATGTAACCCTCCCACCATTAGAATGTGTCCCTGACATAGGTCGGGGCCTCAATCCACTTATCACCAGCAAATACCCTTGTCCATTTGGCAGCCTTACTCAACACGACCAAGAGCCATATTTTACACCATCAAGTGGCTAGCCATGCCACGGTGCACAGTCTGATCCATGTTCTGCTGTCCTGAGGATACAGCGCACCACAGTAGGTGCCCAAAATGGTTGGCTTAAACAACTCTTCCCCATATAGGACACCATGTAGAGATTGTGCTGCTGCCCACAGCTCCATTCTTTGGTGACTTTGAGATGGAAACACTTTGTATGTTTTTCGGAGGTGGAAGGAACCCCACAGAGACACAGAGAGAACATGCAAACTCCAAACAGGCATTAGCTTGAAGTTACATTTGAACATTGTACTTTGTGTTTGGGAGATGAGGACCTTGACCATTATGCCAGCTGGTAGCATAGCCTACCTTCATATCCCCATCCATCCACTTTTCAGGAAATTTTTAAATTTCTGTATTTCTTTCTTGTACTTTCAGTCCTCTACTTTGCCCTTTGGCCTCTGTGTTGTCCCAAGGGTAATCACCAAATGCCTTGTTTTTGTCATTGCTTTTTTGCAGGATGAGAGGAGTTCAGATATTTCCTTATCCAGAAGATCTACTCATTCAAGCTTCTTCCCCCAATACTGGGTTTCGGGATCTCCAGTTTACTATTTCCCTTGCAGAGTCTAGGGTTCACCATAAACTTCAGAAATCAGCTCTGACCCCTTCTCAGGATCACATTTTCCTCGGTTGCAAGCTCCAGACCATCCCCATGCTGGCATCTCTCCCTGCCCCCAAGGCCCTGTCTCTTACTGCCTTTTTCCAGTCTCTTCTTCCTCTCACATCAGTTATGGCCAGGGACTTTCTTAGTCCTCGGATTCATGACTTCCACCATTCCCATGCTCTCTCTGGCCAGGCTTCACTTGAGAAAGCTACAGTGGTACTTCAGGTCCATGTGGCTCCAGCATTGCCACTCCCTGGACTTCCCAGTCCCTTTCCTTCCTTGTCTCAAGCTCAAGCTTCATCAACTTTCTCTCAACCCAGGGCTTTCTTTTCAGATACTAGTCCCGACGCAAGAGCTCTTTACAGACGTCTCAGACTGGGGATAGGGGCTTCCTTGGTGTCTGTCTTCATCAGAGGTCAGACCACATCAGTATAAAGGAGATGAGGGCTCTGCTTCTAGCTCTTCAAGATTTTCATTTCCTGTTTCATCTAGGGCCCCGCAAAATTTTCACAGACAATACCACTGTAATGTGGTATGTCAACAAGCAAGGGGGTACAAGGTCCTACCTTCTTCGCAGACTTACCTCTTCAGGTCTGGGATCTAGCCATCCAGTGTCAAGTGTCTCTTTAGGTTGTTTACATTCCCTTGGAGCACAGTCTTGTGACAGACTCTTTGAGCGGATTGAGCACAGAAGCTCACAAATGGATGCTTCACAGAGATATGTTCCTGGACATTGTCCATCGGTGGGATATTCCTCGGGTAGAACTTTTTGCCTCCTCTCTGAAGAGACAGCTTCCTCTATTCTGTTCCAGAGTTCCAAGTCCTCTGGGTTGGAAAGTGGATGCCTTGTCTTTTTCTTGGAAGAGGATGTTTCCTTACGCCTTCCCTCCCCTTCATCTGTTACCATAAGTCTTGCACAAGATCAGGCAGGACTCTCCCAAAGTCTTGCTAGTGACTCCCTTTTGGCCCAGACAGCGTTTGCTTCCCCTTCTTTTTCTCACTTGGCCAGGGGCAATCATCACAAGTGACCTCATTGGGTGGACCTTCTCACGCAAGAAAGGGGGTCTTTTATCCATCCTCACTTGTCCACTCTCAGTTAAAGCTCACCTGTCAACAATTTATCTGCCCTTGACTCCTCCTCTGGCCTCTAGATTTGAGGTCAAGCAGTTTCTTAAAGGCATCCCTCATATCAGGCCTCCCAGGAAGCCTAATCTGCCTTTGTGGGACCTGAATTTTATTTCTGAAAACTTGACTCAGGCTCCCTTTGAGCTTGCTGTTTCAGCTTCCTTACACCATTGTTCTTGGAAGTCTGTTCTTTTGGCTCTCACTTTGGCCAAGAGGGTGTCTGAACTTCAGGCTGTTATGGCTATTCCTCCTTTCTTAGTTTTCCACAGAGACAGGGTGTTGCTTTGTACTAACCCTTTTTTATGCCTGGTGGTCAATGAGTTGTCCCTTAATCAGTCTGTTTGCCTTCCTTTTTTCCTTCTCTAAAGTCTGCCATTGAGGAGGTTCTTCACACCTTGGATTTGCATAGACAGCTCAACTATTATTTGGATAAAGCTAAAATTATTCATAAATCTGAACAACTTTGTTTCCTTTCATTCCAGGTCTTTGGGTTTAGCTGTTTCTAAGCAAACTGTCTCTTCCTGAATTTCTAAAGCCATTTCTTTTTGTTATTCTTTTCATAGCAAATGTTTTTTTCTCATCAGTAAAGGCTCATTCTATCAGGGCTGTTGCTACCTCTGGTGCTTTTTTCAAGAGTCTGGATACCAGTTCCATACTTGAGGCTGCTACTTGGTCTTGTGTTCATACCTTCACTAAGCATTACAAGTTAGATGTAATGTCGTGGGGATAGAGCTAGCTTTGCCAGGGCTGTCCTGCATAGGTTTCTGGAGGGCTCTTCGGTGCCGTCCTCACAGGTTTCCTCTTGAGCTTTTGTACTCTCCTTTCACTTATGAATACTACTACAGTAATGTTGAAGGACATGGTACAGTTGTGTAAAGTCTTAACCTATAACAGT
This sequence comes from Protopterus annectens, assembly GCF_019279795.1. Lineage (NCBI taxonomy): Eukaryota > Metazoa > Chordata > Ceratodontiformes > Protopteridae > Protopterus > Protopterus annectens. The sequence continues at coordinate 692,801 of NC_056726.1, read as the reverse complement.
AGATGTCCTTCTCTTCACTGTTGCAGTATTCACTCTCTCCCTTTTGCCCCCTCTGCTCTAGCCTATTCTTTCTTGCCCCTCCTAGCTGAGGGGCTCTTCTCCCTTTTTCCTTCTGGACACACACGTTCTTTCTCGTCACTTGTTCCTAAGGATATTCTGTTCCTCCTGTTTTTTTTCAGTTCCGAGTATGTACTTCTTTATGTCACCGTAATGCTGTATGCCTTGCGGTGGGAGTGTACGTGTGACATACAGTGCCTGTAAGTACTAAAGGCTTTGGTATAGTGGCCAGAAGTTGGGCTATTCTTGGCAGGAGATCCCTTCATTTGTGAATACTGCACGTATACTGTTATGGTAAGATTTCATACAACAGTACATTTTGGTTTCCTAGGCCAGTAAAGTAGTGACCATTTCAGGGAACCAGTTGCCCCCACAACACCACTACCAGTTGCAGTCACTTTCTCCTATATGTTTAATAACCATGAACCACTACAAATTTCTGTAATTGAAAGTACAACTATTCACACACTTAAAGTTGAGTAATATTTTAAATTGTCCTTGATTCTGGCCATTCCTTGCCGCAACTAATGTAATATTAAAATGAGCTTTTATTCCTCTTTGTGTATGTAACCAGTTTTTTTTTTTGGGGGGGGGGGGGTTGGAGTCACCTGATACATTGCATCCCATACTTTTTATAGTGACCACATGTGTCTTGCAGTTTATTTCCTATTTTATTTCTTCTGTTTGGACTTTTCTCCTTTTTTAAATATAGTGTGACTTTCTTCAGAATGGGAAGAATCACCCATAGATAGCCGACCTTGTCCCATATATTGGCTGTCCTAATTTGAAATTGTGGAACTTTGGTGGGGGGGGGGGGTAAAGACATTTTCTGTTTACCCCCAAGGTTGAGCAATCTCAGAGTTAAGAAATGCAGGATTATGGGGGTTACAGGGGAAGGCAGCGCTTTGTTTGATTTTTTTTGGGGGGGGGGGGTGAAAGTCAACTTTTTCCATTGTTAATTTTTTTTTCTGTGTTTCCTTCTGTGATCATGGTTACTTACTTTGAATCCTTGTATATTTTGTAAACACATTTTTTTGGTAGCAGTAAGATAGGTTGGGGTGAATTCCAAGTAAGCTGACTGGCTTATGAACACTTTAATGTTAGGTCATGTACTGACTGTGCAGTTTGTAATGTGAACATTTCTCCAGTCGTACTCATCTTCGTATGCTGTTTATTGGTTTTCACAAATCTAAAGCACAGGCAAAGATGAGGGGATAACACAAGAAAGAAGTGGAGATATAGAACAAAAGAAAATGATAGCAATATTAATTAAAATGCGGTCCGTTTTCAAACCTCCGAATGCCATATCTTTTAAGTTACAACTATTCACATACTTAACGTTGTAATTCGCATACACTGTCTGAAACTTCATCAGGGTGAAGTGGTTTGTAATAGTGTTTTAGACGTGTCTTGATTTGTGTCCTCTGCATCCTTTGCATTATGTCATCCTTTCAGTGAATCTTAGAATAAATAAATCTTGACTGGGATGTGGGAAATGTAGGATTTACACATGGTTGGCTTTGTTTAATCACTCGGGCCTTAACCCTCATGATCAAACCATGCCAGCTGTGGGTAAATCCTACATTACCTACACCTAGTCATAGACGGTGATTCATCTTTCAGCTGCTTTGCCTAGGGTTCATCACAGCGATCATCTGTTTCCATTTCTTCCTGTCCTCTGCATCTTGCTCTGTCATACCAACCACTTGCATGTCCTCTCTCATCACATCCATAACCCTTATCTTAGGCCTTCCTCTTACTTGGCAGTTCCATCCTTAGCATCCTTCTCCAAATATACCCGGCATCCCTCCTCAGCACATGTACAAACCAACGCAGTCTCGCCTCTCTGGCTTTGTCTCCAAACCCCAACCTGTCTTACTACTGTCCTCTAGTATACTCATTACTAATCATATCCATCCTTGTCACACCCAGTGCAAATTTTAACATCTTTAACTCTGCCACCTCTAGTTCTGACTTGTGTCTTTTCTTCAGTGCCACAGTCTCCAACCCATATAACATAGCTGATGTCACTACCAACTTTTAGACCTTCCCTTTCACTTTTACTGGTACCTGTAATAAATCACTCCTGACACACTTCTCCACCCTACCTGCAGTCTCTTCTTCACCTCTCTTCCACACTTACCATTACTCTGAACTGTTGATCCCAAGTATTTAAACTCATCCACCTTCATCAGCTCTACTACCTGCATCCTCACCATTCCTCTCCAACCTTTCATTCATGCATATATATTCTGTCTTAGTCCTGCTGACCTTCATTCCTCTTCTGTCTAGAGCATATATCCACCTCTGCAGAGTCTCCTCAACCTGTTCTCTACTCTCACTACAGATCATAATATCATCTGCAAGCATCATAGTCCATGGGGATTCCTGTCTGATTTCGTCTGTCAACATGTCCATCACCATTGCAAATAAGAAAGAGCTTAGAGCTGATCCTTGATGTAATCCCACCTCCACCTTGAACGCATTTGTCACTCCTACCACAGACCTCACCACTGTCACACTGTCCTCATACATATCCTGTACCACTCTTTCATACTTCTGCCACTCCCAACTTCCTCATACAAAACCACAACTCCTCTCTAGGCACATTATCATATGCTTTCTCTAAGTCCACAAAGACACAATGCAACTCCTTCTGACCTTCTCTATACTTCTCCATCAACACGCTTAGAGCAAACATAGCAACTGTAGTGATCTTTCCAGGCATGAAACTGTACTGCTGTTCACTAATCATCACCTCTCTTCGTAACCTAGCTTCCACTGCTCTTTTTTATAACTTCAGTGGCTGATTAATTAGTTGTATCCTCTATACTTATTACAGCTATGCACATCACCCTTATTCTTAAAAATTGGTACCAGTACACTCCTCCACTTCTCAGGCATCCTCTCACTTTCTAAGATTTCATTAAACAATCTGGTTAAAAAGTTTACTGCCATCTCTCCTAAATAACTCCGTGCTTCCACAGGTATGTCATCTGGACCAACAGCCTTTCCATTCTTCATCCTCTTCATAGCTGACCTTGCGTCCTGTTTGCTAATCCGTTGCACTTCTTGATTCACTATCCCCACGTCATCTAACCTTCTTTCTCTCTCATTCTCATCACTCATCAGCCCCTCAAAGTACTCTTTCCGTCTGCTCAACACACACTTCTCGCTTGAGAGTACAGTAACGTGTACATCTTTCCCAGCTTGGTCCCTCTGTCTAGCCAATCAGTACAGGTTCTTTTCTTCCTTCTTAGTGTCCAACCTTTCACACAGCTCTTCATACGCCTTATCCTTAGCCTCTGCCACCTCTCTGCCTGCTGTATGCCTCATCTCCTTATACTCCTGTCTACTTTTTTCATCTCTCTGACATTTTTTGCATTTCTGCATCTTCTTTGCCAACCTCTTCCTCTGTATACTCTCCTGTATTTCCTCATTCCACCATCAGGTCTCCTTGCCCTCTTTCCTCTGTCCAGATGTCACACCAAGCACTTTTCTAGCTGTCTCCCTTACCACCTGTGCTGCAGTTGCCCAGCTATCTGGTAACTCTTCACTGCCACCCCTGTCTTAACTCTTCCCTGAACTCCACCTCACAGTCATCCTTTTTCAACTTCCAACATTTGATCCTTGGCACTGCCCTCACTCTCCTCTTCTTCATCTTGATCACCCATGTCATCTTACAGATCACTATCCTGTGCTACCTAACTACGCTTTCCCCTGGCGCCACTTTACAGTCTCCAATCTCTTTCAGACTGTCCCTCCTGCGTAGGATGTGATCTACCAGTGTGCATCTTCCTCCACTCTTGTATGTCACCCTGTGCTCCTCCTTCTTCTTAATACATATTCACCACAACCATGTCCATCCTTTGTGCAAACATCATATATTTCCATCACCTCCTAATCCCCTCTGCACGTATGCATACACACCCAGCCATAGATTATTATTAAAATATATTAATTGCTCCACCATAAACATATATGTTGGCCTAAGACTGTTTATTGCCTTTCCTTGGAGTTCCAGTACACGGTGGCTTCTTAAGGTTTATTCTTGATCCCAAAATGAATCAAAACCTATCTGCAGGAGGATGTACTGGCTTATCATAGTTGCTTTGCCACCTTGATATACTAACCATGCAATGTAAAGATATTTAAATACTAAGCACTGATGTGTAAAGTGAGCAAGAATATTTCTGTGTAATGAAATTTGTTTAGATATTAGCTGCAGGCAAGGGTGTAGCTAAGCATACTCGTACTCAAATTAGTACATTTTTTTCTGAACATCTTTCTGATAAGTTTAGTTTCACAGCACAGAATACACAGAACTGGCTAAACTAGCGTGTATTACATATAAATAGTTAATACATGCTTGTATGATAGGGAGTGCACATCTTAAAGTAGTCTTTTTATGCTTATAAGTGGCAATAACTGAAAATAGTGTACCCTTTTCTGAAGTGTACAGGGGCAACAATTTGAAAGTTGAGTACATTTTTATTTGATGTGTAAGTAGTGGGGGGGGGGGGGCAGGAAAATGAGATTTCAGTACCAAATATGAATTCCTGGCTACAGCCCTGGTTGTAGACTTATTTTTGTTTAAAAATTAAAGTACATGAGATGATTATGAAACCATTTTAAATCTAAAACATTTGCAAATGCTTTTACTAAGTCAGTATTTCAGTTTTGTTTTGCTAGTTCATTCTAACACATGACAATGTAAGAGGTGAAGCCACCAACTTAAATTTGCTGAAAATAAATGCTTAATCCTCCTTTAAAAACTGACTTTGAACAGCATTAATTATACATGGCCTCTGTGCAGCTTAAGTGAATATGTTGATAGTTCAAATATTGGTGCAATTGACCAAATGCAAATTGGTTTGGTGTGATATACTTGTTTTGTTATTGGATGTTTGCAAACATTGCATATGTTGTCAGATTTCAGTCTTGGTAGGTACTGAAGTGAACTTTTATATGTATGGTGGAACTGAAACAGAATTGCCGGAGACTGTTTTACATAAAAAATGCAGACAATTTTAGCAGTTCCCCCACGTCCATTTTACTTTTTAGTCAGACAGAAGTACTATTTGTGGATATTCACCAACATCATAGTGTGCATGGTTATAAGGAAATTGCTTGACCAACGATTCCTGTTCTGCCTTAGATCTGCTTGTCATTTCACTAAGCTTTTGACTAAGTAGATGATCTGAAGTCACTAATAAAAATAAAGTTATTGTGGAAGTCATAGTAAAGTTTTGTACCATAAATTGACTTGTAAGGCTGATGACTTGTGTAATTTTCAAATTTATTTTGTAGCCATCATCTACTGCTGGTGCAGCATCCACTGTAGTTCCTATTAGTTCCATGACTATTGAAGGTGTATGCGAAAGACTGAAACAAATAGAAGGACTGGATCAGAGTATGCTGTCACAGTACTTGGCAACTGTCAAAAAGGTGAGAACTGTCCCATTAACAGTTGAAAATAGAACTTGTTGAGTACTGCATCTGAGGAACTTCTTTTAGAAGTTAACATAATGTGCTTTTTAACATAATCTAGTGTGTTCTTAAGTGCTGTTGGGCATACCACAGATTTTTTTATATATTTTGATATTTTTGGTCTGTACCTTATAAAATATGTGTTTTTCTAACAAGTCACTGAGGATTGACGTCACTAAGTAATCACATTCATTTGAGTTTCAGACTTCATATATAGTAGTTATAAAAAGTTTACACACCCCTGTTAAAATGCCAGGTTTTTATGAGACCACAATAAGTCATTTCAAAACTTTTCCCACCTTTAATGTGACCTATAATCTGTACAGTTCAATTGAAAAAATCTGTTAGGTGAAAAAATAAGCATACAATAAGCTGGTTGCATAAGTGTGCACACCCTTAAACTAATGCTTTGTTGAAACACCTTTTGATTTAATTACAACATTCAGTCTTCTTGAGTAGGAGTTTATCAGTATGGCACATCTTGACTTGGCAATATTTGCCCACTCTTCCTTGCAAAAGTGCTCCAAGTCTGCATCTCTTGTGCACAGCCTTCTTCAGGTCACCCCACAGATTTTCTATTGGATATAGGTCTTGGCTCTGGCTGGGCCACTCCAAAACTTTAATATTCTTCGGGTGAAGCCATTCTTTTGTTGATTTGGATATATGCTTGGGGTCATTGTCATGTTGAAAGGTGAAATTCCTCTTTAGCTTCAAGGTTTTGGGCAAAAAGTCCGTCAAAAAGAAAAAACACCAACAACTGTGAAGATACGGCTCCAAGTAAAGAACAGTACGATAAAAAACACAACTGAGCCAATACCACCACGGCTGAACAAACTATATAAATCCAGTGGAATGAAAACAACAGACTAAAGATGTGTATAACAAAGTAAAAATGACCACTTCATCAGACATCTTCTACACTAAAAGCTCTTGCTTAAATACAAAATAGGTAATCAAACAATAATCCAATTAACATCCTGTTATGCTTGACAAAGCTTAAAAGTGTAACAACAAAATTAAATCATTCTATAAAACTATAAAAATATATATATATAAATCAGTGTTTCAGACTCCTGGCTTTAAGAATGGGTTTGAGTGAAACTGCCTCATTTATGCCAGGTATAGTATATGCATTCAGCCTAAAGATCCACCTTTATTCTGCAACCTCAGTAAAATTTCTAATGTCCCCCCTCTTATTCCCTGCTTTAGAATCTCTAAAACAAAGAATTTGAAAGAGTGTAGGTCACCTTTATCTTCTATGTGCTTAAACAAAGCACTGTTTTTTATGATTTAAAATATCCCTACAGTGCTCCTGTATACGTTCCTTAAGCATGTGAATGGTTTTTCCACATAATAAGCGTTACATGATGGACAGAACGCAAGATACACAATATTACTGGTTCTACAGTCAGCATAGTGTATTGCTTGTATCTTGAAGTATGGATCCGAGTGAGAATATGTAATCTGATATTGTTAATCCTCGTTCATTCCTTACACTTGGGTATCGGTTCCGACCTCGGAACCGAGCCAGCCATTTTCCAAGCTTGCGTCAGCTTCAAACATGAGCTAAACTCTTACCCACAGTCCCCCTCTCCCTGTTACCCCAGATTTCGTTTGCCGCATTGCCATTTGGTCATGTCAAGCTGCTTCTCTTGAGCTAAGTACAGTTATGTGTTGTATAGTAGTCATTTATATTATGTTTATGTCAGAAAAGTTTCTATTTTGTTGTCTCTTACCCTATCGCATCTAGCGACCATATTTACTTGAGGTTTTCTTCTCTTTTCTCTACTTTTTAAACGCGAGGTATTTCTCCCCTTACCATCGTTGGCAATCTTTCCTTTTTTTCATACCTTCAGGTATTCTTTTGTACCATTGCTGGTACCTTTTTCTGCTATCTATTTTTACTATCATGGCAGATAAGAAAAGGCAGTCCGTGGTTTAAATGGTGTTCTGATTGTGGACACCCCCACCAGACATCTACTGGAAGAAGCCCTGGCATACTCTCTCCTCACTGCACAAAGGCTAGGCATAACCATAAACTGGCAAAAATCCAGTCTCACTCCATCTCAGTCAACAGAATTCATAGGGGTTATCTTGGACACAAGAAACTGCAGAGCTGCCATTCCAGAGCACAGAATTTTAAGGATAAAGCAACAACTGATTCCAATCCTTTCAAGGGAAAAATCCATGGCTCGCTCGGTTCTACAGCTGTTGGGTTCCATGGCAGCCTCCATCACCATTGTCCCCCTGGAAAGGTTTCACATGAGGCTTCTACAATGGCTACTGCTCACCCAATGGTATTCCTTTCGGCCATGATTCGTGTAACCCACAGGTGCAACCAGGATTTAAATTGGTGGATGACGCACAATCTGTCACAATGGTCTCACCCCTTCTCCACCCAATAACCCAAGGCCACAGTGACCATGGACGCCTGCCTGATGGGGTGGGGGGCAATGTCCGGGACAGACAGTCCAAGGCACTTGGTCCGAACTGAAGGCCCATCTGTATATAAATGTCCTAGAGCTGAGGGCGGTGCTCCTGGTATTGTAAGCATTCCATCCCCTGCTGCCATCTGGGACAATTGCGATTCAGTCAGACAACATGGCAGTGGTCTGGTACATCAACAAGCAAGGTGGAACCAAATCTTACCCCCTTTGTCGAGAGGCCATGAGGATATGGCAATGGGCGATGGCTACCAACCATTTTCTTCTAGCAATGCACGCTCCCAGGAGTTCCAACGTGATAGCAGACAGACTCAGCAGGTGCATTCTTCAACCTCACGAGTGGTCCCTGAATCCCTTGATAGCGGCAGAGATCTTCCACCACTGGGGCTGTCCTTGCTGCAACCTCTTTGCATCCCTGACCAACTACAAATGCAGCAACTACTTCGCCCTGATTCTCCCTCTGGGACAGTCACCCAGGGATGCTCTAGTCCACGATTGGCCCTCGGGTGGTCTTTACACATTCCCAACAATTCTCCAGTTTCTGAAGAAAGCCCGACGGTTGAAGAGCAAGGTGATCCTCATAGCACCATATTGGCCTCGACAGATTTTGTTCCCCTTCCTTTGGCCTCACCTACTAGATCGACCATGGATTCTCCATCCAGCCCCGGAGTTGATCTCACATCCACAGAACCTGATTCATCCCAACTTGAACAGCCTGAAGCTCACAGCTTGGCTACTCCAATTCCCTTGATCACCAGGCAGAATGATCTTTCTTTACCAGTACGTGACATTCTCATTGCATCTCATAAGTCTTATCTGAGCAAAAGATTTACCTGTTGGCTGAAAGATAAACAAGTAGATCCCTTCTCAGCACCAGTGTCGATAATACTAGACTATCTGGCCGACCTTTTCCAATCGGGTCTATCGGCCTCTACCATTAGAGTTCATTTGGCTGCAATTTCTAATTTTCGTGAGGGTGTCCAAGATTCCTCTCTTATGTCCCACAAATTGTGCAAGACCTTCATAAAAGGTGCGAGTCATCTGAAGCCACCTTTTAGAGAACCTATTCAACCGTGGGATTTATCATTAGCTCTACAAGCTCTGACAATGCCACCCTTCGAACCAGCCTCTTCTTGCGACCTCAAACATTTGTCATGGAAAACCTTGATGTTCATCGTGCATACAGCTGCAGTCATAACAGATGGGTTATCCTGCCGTCAGGCAGGTCCTCGGTCGGCCGAATTCCAAAGTCTAGGTCCGGCGTCGGTTGTCGTCGCTTCCTCCCTAACGTCAGTGTGGCAGGGGTATAAAAGAGGCAGCCAACGCCATTTTCTTCAGTCTTTCTTGCCGTGCGGTGCCCGAAGCAGAAGCAGTTCGCAAGTGCCAGTCGGCCAGCTCCTGAGATTTACGAAAGTATTTCAGCCGAAGTCTTCTTGAAAGCTAAGTACCCGTTGAAACTTTTCTTGCCTCAGACCGATGTCAGACAAAGTTAATAATTGCATTTCATGTGGGAAGCAAATACCGCATAAGGATTTCCACTCTTACTGTATACCTTGCTTAGGCCCAGACCACGACGTCTCGGCCTGCCGTTTTTGTGCTAGATTCAACAAACGCACTATTAAGCATCGGGCGGAGTTCGCCCTTCACTTTTTTGGCAAAAAATTTAATTATATTATGTCGTTGGATACTCCGACTCCAGTTTTGAGCAAAAAACGCAAAGATAAGGACCGACTTACGAGGTCCGCACCACCTACTGATACTACGCTAAGGCCGACTACCGGTACTCAGCGAGGCACCTACGCAGCCCCTGAGTACCGATGACAATGTATTGCCGGTGTCTTCATTACCCGAGGTCGCAGGCTCCTCGGCCCCCATTCCTACTACAGATACCGATGCCACTCCTGGCGGGGAAACTCAGAATTTAGACAGGCCTGCCATTTCTCAAGGGGTCTTCAGGCCTTCCTCCTTCTCTATTAAAGCCTTCACTAAATCTAGAACAGCCATGAAAACCAAAAAAACAGGTTCCTCAGACACCCTCTCAAGGCACCATGCCTAAAAAACAGATGCTTAAAATGGCTGAGGATTTGATTACTCTTATCAGGGGTTCTCAACCCCTCTGACAAAAGGCCCAGATTAGAGGAAGACTACCCTTCCTCAGATCAAGCTTCTATTACCTCAGAACTATCTGAGGACCAGGATTGTGCTTATTCTCCATTCGAAGACTCCGATGCAGAGGAGTCTATTCCCTCGGTCTCCCCCCCTGAGGACTTCTCTTTTGGGGAAACCCTGCATACATTGAGGGAACACTTTCACTGGGAAGGCCAAGATTACTCAGATTCCAAGAAAAAGCTCAGGGAATTTCTTCTGCTCCCCCAGCATAGGCCTCTGGCTATCCCTCCTGTTTTAGATATATTGGATGATGTGTACACAGAAGCCAGCCTTAATCCTGATTCTTTGCCGCCAGCTCCTGTTAAACCAGACAGGTATTACCGGGTTCCTGATTCTCACCAGTTCCAATATAAAAGCCATACTGCTGACCCAGAAACTATTTCACAGGGTCACAAGGGAATTAAGGCCTCTACTGCTAAAAACCCATTACCTTCAGAGAGAGATTCCAGATCTTTAGAAAGGTGGGGGAAAAAAGTTTACACCTCGGCCACTTTAACCATGAGGGCATTAAACTGTCAGTTCCATATGTTAAAGTATCAGCAGTTTTTGATATCTCAGCTGAAAAGCAAGTTGACACAACCAGAACAACCAGATTTAAAAGAGTTGCAGGATTTGTTGCATGGTGCAGAGCAAGTGGGTAAACATACTTTGCCGTGTGGTTTTGATGCTTTAGAGGCCTCATGTAGAGCTGCTGTTACGGGGTCTGTTATACGTAGGCATGCTTGGCTCAAAGAGCAAACCTTACCAGATCATGTCAAAGCTAAATTATTAGATGCACCTCTTCAAAAAGATGTATTGTTTGGTGTTAAAGCAGAGGAGGTGCTAAAGAAAATGGAGGAAAAAGCAAAATCAATGCAAACAGTGAAAGATTTCCTGCAGGTACAGCCTCCACGTTTCAGCAGAAACTGGCCTTCAAAAATTGGTCCTTTCCAGCCATGGACAGACCTCAAAGGGGCAGATACAGGCATCCAAGGGGTAGAGGGCAACCTCAAGGATCTTTCAGAGCCAGACAGTGGCAAGCACCAACCCCAAGAGGTGGAGAAGATAGATCACAGTCTTTTAGAAAACAGACACAATGACTTCCCCCTACACCTACCAAGCAAAGCTTTAATGGCAGCACCTTTGGGCGGAAAACTGACATTATTCTCAAAAAATTGGCATATTGTTACAAAAGACAAATGGATTCTGGACATCATAGACAGAGGCTACAGGTTCCACTTTCACACCCTTCCAAAAATGAGAGGCATGCCAAACCTGCCACAAAATCAAAGGGCAGAGGCACAAAAACAAATTTCAGCTCTCATGGACATGAAAGCAATTCAAGAGGTACCTGCAAAAGAACAAGGCCAAGGGTTTTATTCCAGACTATTCCTGGTACCAAGGCAAGACAAAGATTGGAGACCTATCTTAGACCTATCCATCCTAAACACATATCTACAGGTGCCAAAATTCAAGATGCTCACATTACAGCAGCTTCTTCCCATGCTGGGCAAGGAGTCTTGGCTGGTAACATTGGACCTCAAGGAGGCATACCTGCATGTCCCTATCAGACAAAATTGCAGAAGATACCTCAGATTTCTTGCAGGTTCAACCCATTACCAATTCTCTGCATTGCCCTTTGGCTTATCTACTGCGCCCAGAGTGTTTACGAAATGCCTGGCATCAGTAATCGCCTTCTGCAGACTACAAGGGATACAAATCTACCCATATCTGGACGACTGCCTGATCCAAGCGGACAGCAAGGACATACTACTGCAACACCTGACATTTGTAATAAAACTGTTGAACTACCTGGGATACACAGTCAACAAAAAGAAATCAAAACTAATACCCTCTCAACAAATAATTTTCCTGGGTGCCAGCTTGGATACAACCACCCAGATGGCCTACCTCACGCCAGACAAGCAAGGGCAACTGTCTCAATACTTCAGAAAAATGGCAACTTACACCAGGCTAACTGCAAGGAAAGTCCTGCAGGCTCTGGGATTCATGGCATCTTGCATCCTACTAATCCCATGTGCAAAGCTGCATATGAGGAAACTTCAATGGTACCTACAAAACTTATGGTCTCAACACAGCCACAGCTTGGAATCAATTATACCACTCATTCCATGCCTTCAAAAGGAATTTATGTGGTGGGCTCAAGCTTGCCAAAGAAACACAGGTCTTCCTTTCTGTGTACCTCAAGCAACTCAAATCATCAAAGAGAAGCTCCTTCACATCAACCAAAAGGAAATGCTAGCCATGCAAAAGGCTATTATGACCTTCAAAGACCTACTGCATCCAGGCCAGCTATTGATAAGGACAGACAACACCACAGTGATGTGGTACATAAACAAACAGGGGGGAACTCATTCATACCCCCTGTGCAGGCAAGCCATGACCCTATGGAACACAGCGCTGGAATTGAAAATTCAACTACAGGCACAATTCCTGCCAGGGAAGGAAAACACACTGGCAGACAATCTAAGCAGAAATATGACAGATCCACACGAATGGAAGTTGCATCCCCAAATTTTCACAAAGATAACTCTGGTAATTGCCAGTTGAAAAAATTTTGTTCAAGGACCTATCATCCACAGGCCTGGAAAGTGGACGCACTTTCCTTCAATTGGGCAACATTGACAGTCTATGCCTTCCCGCCTCTTCCTCTGCTGCCCAAAGTTCTATTAAAAGCCAGAGCAGAGAGGCCGAAAATGATTCTCATCGCTCCAGACTGGCCAAGACAACACTGGTATCCGCTCCTGCGGAGCCTGACACATTCCCCACCATGGATCCTACCTCTAGTCCCTCTTCTGTTGTCCCAGCAGAACTACAAAACTCTTCACAGCCATCTCAAAACTATAAATCTAGCTGCATGGAGAATTCCTTGATTTCCCAACAGTTTCTCCTCTCCAAGGAGGTGCAGGATGTCATCTTGGAGGCCAGAAGACCTTCTACTAGAAAGGCCTGCTCCGCCACATGGAAACGATTTTGTGCCTGGAATCAAAAGAAGGGATAGAATCCTTGGGTAATAAATATTCCTCAAATTTTACAGTACCTAGCTGAGATGTTAAACAATGGACTTTCCTTCTCCTCCATCAAGATCCACGCTTCAGCCATTTCTGCACAATACAACACAGATCCTCCTTTATTCTCTCATCCTCTCTTAAGGCAGTTCCTCAGAGGGGCAAAGAATATAAAACTCCCAAGGAAACTACCAGTCCCTGCTTGGGACCTCAACTTCGTATTGGAAAAGCTGACCCTTCATCCCTTCGAGCCAGCTTCTTCATCAGAGTTACAGTACTTGTCATGGAAAACAGCCTTTCTTCTGGCTATCACCTCAGCTCGCAGGGTTTCGGAGCTACAGGCCCTCATGGCTGTGCAACCATTCATCATTTTCCATTAGGACAGAGTTTCCTTACGAACCAACCCTACCTTTATGCCAAAGGTAGCATCCAGTGTAGCTTTAAATCAGACTATCCACTTACCTACCTTTTATCCTAATCCACAAAACAAAGGGGAAAGACTACTTCATTCCTTGGACATTCACAGACAACTTCATTATTATTTGGACAGGACAGAGCCATTCAGGAAATCTGAGCAACTATTTGTGTCCTATGCTGCAGGTGCTCAAGGAAAGGCTATTTCCAAACAGACAATTTCAAAATGGATAGTCCACTGCATACGCTTTTGTTACTCATTTCATGGAAAAACTGTGCCTGCATGCATCAGATCCCACTCCACCAGAGCCACAGCTACCTCTGCAGCCTTCCTCAGGGGGGTCCCTACCAAGGATATTTTGGAAGTAGCCACCTGGAGTTCAGTGCACATTTTCTCCAAGCACTGTCACCTCCCACTATACTCTAAATCTAGAGCGGGCTTTGCCACAGCAGTCCTGCAGGGCATCCTAGCCCCTCCTAGTTCCACTTAGTGCCTACCACCCTTACTTAGGTTCATAGGTTCGTACTAGGCTATCTGCCCTAGGGCATTTATAAGCCTAGCCAGAGTGTATGTGGCTTACACCACCCCTTAGGATGAGAATACTACGCCCTTTTAGGGTTTAATTTACTATGCCTCTGTCTAGTAATGACAAAGAGATGACTCCCGGGGTAAACCTACGATCTCCCATCCACTCGTCGAGATTTCTCTTGAATAGAGTCAGTGAGGGGCTCTGCCTAACATGGACTGGGATTCTGTTCCAGAGTGTAGGGAGCCTCTGGGTTATGAATCTGTCCCTCCAGCACGTTCTATTTATTTCTGTGTTGAGGTTTAAGTCACTAGTTCTCGTGGCTCTGATGGATTTGGATTTTCTGAGGTGGAGCATGTCCATTAATTCAGGATTGGACATGGCCTTGTACGTCAGGCACAGATCACCTCTGAGTAGGCGGTATGCGACTGAATAGAGCTGGAGTTTTTTCAGTCGGGCAGTATATGACATATGTTTAAGACCCTTTATCTTCTTGGTGAGGAACTTTTGGGGTCTTTCCAACTGCTGCAGGTGCCGGGTGAGATACATCCCAAATGGGGCATTGTACTCAATCATTGGCCTGATAAGAGAAGAGTACAGGGGCACAATGACCTCTCTTGATCTAGATGTGAAACCCTTCATGATAAGGTGGGCAATATAGAAGGTCTTCCTAACCACTTTGGCAATGTGAGTGTCAAATGAGAGGTTACTGTCAACCTGGGTCCCTAGGTCCCTGATTACCTCTTCCATACTTAATGGATTACCGCCTATGTGGTAATTTGTCGGTACCTTGTTTTTCCCAAAGGGTATGACTATACATTTTTTGGCGTTTAGCTTAAGGCCATGGCTCTGGCACCAATTATCCATTTCTATGAGGCCTCTCTGAAGGATGTTTGTGTCTGCTGGAGTATCAATTATGGCCCAGTTTGCAGTCATCTGCGAACTTTGTCAGCCACAATCCTCCTATGTTTGCCTGTACCTCGGAAAAATAAATGCCGAACAAGAGGGGTCCCAGGACTGAGCCCTGTGGGACACCGCTTGTGACTGGCTTAGAGTCTGACATAGCTCCAGCAACTCTGACCCTGTGGGTTCTGTCCTTGAGCCAGTTTGCAACCCATCTTGTGACATATGGGTTTACATTTAAGCTGGTGAGTTTGTCTATGATGCCCGAGTGGGGTATTGTGTCAAAGGCTTTTGCAAGGTCAAGGTAGGCTGTGTGAACTGCCTTACCCTCATCAATGGCCTTAGTGACTGTTTCAAAAAGTCGACCAAGTTCAGAAGGCAGGATCTGCCCTTGACAAAGCCAAATTGGGTAGGATCCAATGTCTGTAGGTCCCCAATGTCTTTGTTTATGAGTTCCATAATGATCCTCTCTATAGCTTTGCAGACCAGGCTCGTCAGGCTTATGGGGCGGTAATTTCCAGGGTCCGTAGAAGCACCGCCTTTGTGAAGTGGGACCACTGTTGCCGTCGCCACTCTTTGGGTACATATCCTGTGGTAAGGCTAAGATTAAACAGCAGCCTTATGTGTGGGTTTAGTTCCTCTTGGAGTTCATGTAGCACACAGCCCGGGACACCATCCGGTCCCATTGATGCTGTGTTTTTAGCTTTAGAGAGGGCGGCTCTCACCTGGGCATCTGAGATGTTAGGGAGGCTACACTCTGCTGGGATAGTTATTTCTCCTTTTGGGGGGGGGAGGAGAAATTTGCACTGAACCTGTCTGCCAGAATGTTGGCAATGTCAGTGGGTTCAGTGTATTTTGTGTCATTTTGGACCAACTCTGAGCATATTTGGGAGTTTCCACCCAGATTTCTAACATAGCTAAAGAAGGCCTTGTGATTGTCTTTTGTGTCATTTGCGATTTTTCTCTCAAAGTTGGCCTTGGATGATTTTATGAGTGATCGTAGTTTTTTGCTAGTACTGATCAGAGATGCCTTTCCTTTTAGGGATTTTGCTCTGTCATGTAGTAGCTTCCTCCTTCTGTTGTAAAGTTTGTTTATGGCTGGGGTCCACCAGACCGGACGCCTGCCTTTGGGGGAAGGGGTCTTGGTTTTATTTGGGATTGCATGATCCATGCATTCTTGAAGGTGCCCATAGAAGGCATTTGCAAGGGATTCAGCAGTGTGGGTTGTGGTTTCCACTGGCCCAGGGGCCTTGAAAGATACCACTTCAGTCTTAAGAAGTGTGAAATTTGCTTTTGAGAAGTTCTTCACTGTGGTCTTTTGTGCAGGGGGTGCGGGGGGGATGTGGATTTCCAGTGAGATTAATTTATGGTCTGATCTTACCAAAGAGGGATGTACTTCCGGTGTGGAGCATTTTGTCCCCATGTTTGTGATGATCAGGTCTAGTATATTGTCTCCTCTTGTGGGAATGGTGACTAGTTGTTCCATTGCATTTGAGTTTATGAATTCTAAGAACCTTTGGGCTAGAGTGTTGGGGCTTGAGTAATGTTCCCAGCCTATGTTTGGGTAGTTGAAGTCTCCCAAAATGATGGTATTTGGAGAGACATTCATACTCTCCAGTGTCTTCAGGAAGGCTGTGTGGGGTTCCTGAGTTTAAGAGGGTGGTCTGTAGCATGCTACAAACTGTAAGGCAGTTTTGCCTATGGTTAGTTGCACCTGGATAGTCTCCGATGCTTATGCGTTGCCACTAACCTGGAGGTGTGGGTATCTTTGATGAAAATGGATACTCCCCTCCTTTTGTGGTTCGGTCCAAGTTTTGGGGCGGAAAGCATGATATGAGGTAAAACCTGATAGTGCTGGGGTGCTCTCAGGAGCCTTGAACCAGGTTTCAGTCACTGCACAGACATCAATGTTCTCCATACTGAGAAGGGCTTCGAGGCGTGCATCTTGAGGTTTAGACTTCTGGCATTGAGCAGCATTACCCTTAGTTTTTTCCACTTGTGTTTTCTAGGGAGGTAGGTTTGTCATTTGAGCCTTGCCTAAAAAGGCACTATGGGGTGGCAAGAGCCTTGGCCAATATCCGGAAGCCAAGGGTGACAGGTGCAAACCATCCCTTGCGAAGCAGCGTGGCTTGTCAAGCATGTCATCCCAAGCAGACAGACACTGGATCCCCTTAGAATGACACCAGTAATTAAGCCAATTGTTAAAACTGATCATTTTGTCTTTGTACTGTGGCATCATTCTTGGTGAGGGTAAGATGCTGCTCAGGGTCAGGGTCATACCGGCCTGGGCTACATAATCAGAGAGCTCCTCTATGTCTCTTTTCATGTAGTCCAGGGAGGTACGTCTCAGGTCGTTTACACCTGCATGTACAATGACTGAGTCATATTTGTACTTGCTGTGGAGTGACCTGAGTGCTTGTGTTATGTGGCAGATTCTAGCTCCCGACAGGCAGCTTACTGTGACCCTCTCCTTGTTCAGTCTGGTGAGCGGGACGTCAGTGTGCCTGACTATGGAGTCACCTATTACAAGTGTGTCTGGCATGTTGTTTGGCCTTAAGGGCTGTGACTGTTTAGCACACTGACTTTGTGAACTATGTGTTGCATTTGCTATGTCTTGAGGTGGTGGTTGCTTGGGTGTCTGCTTTGGAGGCCTCTGTTGTTTTGGTAGATTTTTAATCAGCGCCTCCGAGTATGTTTTTGTGTGTTTATATGTTTGGTTTGCAGTTGTGATAGTTCTATGTGAGACTGGGTTTGTGGTGTGCGTGGTTACCTTCTCCTCCTGACTGGTCTTGCCAGTACTGAATTGAGAGAGCTCAGCCTCCAGTTTGGCTATGTAGTTGCATCTCTCGCATATATTTGTATTTGTTGGGAGGAGGAGATGGGTTGTCTGTGTACATGAGGCAATTGTAACATTGCCTCAAGATTCCCAGATTCACCAGCTGAACAGGAGAGAACGCTAGCAACTGACCCTTCGACATGCTAGAAATAGTGAAAAAGATTGCTGTGTAACTGAGTCAGAAAGGACCTATAGGGAAATGGGTACTCAACAGAATTTAGGTGAATGAAGTACTTTTCGTTTGTTTAAGAGTGCTTTACCTGTATACAAAATGCTTTAGGAGCAAGTGCTGAGCTTTTCAGATAGAGTATAGGCTGTTTAGATTGCAAGTAGAACAGTTCTAAGGGAAAAATTGAAGAGCAGACTAGGCGGAGCCAGAAAAAGTTTAACCGGCGCTGTGCTATGCGCACGACTGTGCAAAGCCGTGCAAAGGCGGATTTTAAGCAGTGAACTACAAAAGAGCTAGGAATGGTCCCAAACAACCAATTACTAACAGCTTCTTGTGCTGAGGTCACTTCCCCCAAGGATAGGTAGGCTGCTCAAGGCTCACCACTCCCACTGGTGAGCAAAGAAACTTCCTTTTATCCAAGTAAGGTAATGGACAACACAGGAACTACACCACAGCCCAGAATACAGCAATGCCTGTATACTGGTCTAAACTAGTCGAAAAAGGCGGGAAAACAAGGATTATTTTTTTGTTTTTGCAAAAATACACAGAAAATGCAGAGACAGTGATAGGCTAGCACACTTTAGTGGGCAGCCTCCACAGTTCAATTAAACAAACAAGCAAGCAAACTTTCGACTAAATGTAACTTTAAGTGCAATTTTTAAAATAAATGCAGTAATCAGTAAAAAAACAGTTCAGGCTAGTTTAAAGTAAGCAGCAGAAGCTATTTTCAGTGAAAAAAAAGCAAAGATACTTAAATCCAGAAAGTAGTCGCTTTTTCGAGTTCCTTGCTGCTAGGACCACTCTGTAAACCCACGTGGAGCTTGTCTGAGCAGTATAGCCAGAAAAAAATGCCTAGAGGCGGATTTTAAGCAGTGAACTACAAAAGAGCTAGGAATGGTCCCAAACAACTAACAGCTTCTTGTGC
Source organism: Protopterus annectens (assembly GCF_019279795.1). Classification (NCBI taxonomy): domain Eukaryota; kingdom Metazoa; phylum Chordata; order Ceratodontiformes; family Protopteridae; genus Protopterus; species Protopterus annectens. The sequence continues at coordinate 673,859 of NC_056726.1, read as the reverse complement.
TGAGGTCACTTCCCCCAAGGACAGGTAGGCTGCTCAAGGCTCCCCACTCCCACTGGTGAGCAAAGAAACCTCCTTTTATCCAAGTAAGGTAATGGACAACACAGGAACTACACCACAGCCCAGAATACAGCAATGCCTGTATACTGGTCTAAACTAGTCGAAAAAGGCGGGAAAACAAGGATTATTTTTTGTTTTTTGCAGAAATACACAGAAAATGCAGAGACAGTGATAAATTAGTTACACAGGCTAGCACACTTTAGTGGGCAGCCTCCACAGTTCAATTAAACAAACAAACAAGCAAACTTTCGACTTTTCGATGAAGGGTCAGCTTTGGGATTCTACCCATCTGTTATGACTGCAGCTGTATGCACGATGAACATAGTACAGTTTTGTACCTACCATAAATGTAGATGTTCGAGTGCTCATACAGCTGCAGTCCAGGTTTCCCTCCCTCCAACCCCTCTTAGGACAGGCCTTATGACAAACCCTTTTCATATAACCTTTTGGGGTATTCTTTTATGGTGTATTTGCTTGCAACTACTGTTTTTGATTTATCAACATTGCATTGTTGCATAACATTCTGTTTGCCTTCCTTCTGGGGGCACCTGACATCTGGGGCAAGAAAGACTGAAGAAAATGGCGTCGGCTGCCTCTTTTATACCCCTGCCGCACTGACGTCAGGGAGGAAGCGACGACAACCGACTCCGGACCTAGACTTTGGAATTCGGCCGACCGAGGACCCGCCTGATGGCAGGATAACCCATCTGTTATGACTGCAGCTGTATGAGCACTCGAACATCTACATTTATGGTAGGTACAAAACTGTACTTTTTTGGTCGCCATTACTTCTGCCAGACGTATTTCGGAGCTTCAAGCTTTATGCATCAAGAGTCCATACTTGATTTTTCGTAGAGATAGAGTGTCTCTGAGAACTAATCCATCCTTTCTGCCAAAAGTGATCTCTGAAATGTCCATTAATCAAGCCATTGAATTGCCAGTTTTCTTTCCCAATCATTCGAACAGAGGAGAGTATTGCTTATATACCCTAGATATCCACAGGCAAATCCGTTTTTACTTTAACAGTACTAGGTCCTTTCGTAAATCTGACCAGTTATTTTTGGCCTTTTCTGGACCTAGATTAGGATCTGCTGTTGCTAAGGTCACATTAGCTAGATGGTTGAAGGAATGTGTGACCTTCATTTATACACAACGTAATATCTCGTTGCCTACTACCATGAAAGCTCATTCAACAAAGTCGGTGGCAACTTCTGCTGCCTTCCATGCCAGAGCTTCTTTACTTGACATCTGTGCAGCTGCAACTTGGGCTACGCCTCATACCTTCATCAATCATTACAAATTGGATTTGGCCTCCAGGGAAAGAGCATCTTTCAGTTTTGTGGTGCTCAGAAATGTCCTTCAGTGAGAGCCTCCCAGGAATAGAGGTAGCTAGGGGACTCTGTCCCATGCGTAAGGAATGAACGAGGATTACCAATATCAGATAAAGAAGTTATGTCTTACCATAACGTTCCATCTGTATTGTTGATCCTCATTCAGTCATTACCACCCTCCCTCCTTCCCCCTCCTGTGGTTTCTAGTGGATCTCACCATCCGGTTCTCTTAGGTTATTTGACCAGAGGTAGCCTCTACCTTCCTTTGACTTGCAAACTCAATCTGAGGTAACAGGGAGAGGGGGATTGTGGGTAAGAGTTTAGCTCTGGAGTTTGAAGCTGACGCGAGCTTGGAAAATGGACGGCTCTGTTCCGAGGTCGGAAACGATACCCATGTGTAATGACTGAACGAGGATCAACAATACAGATGGAACATTATGGTAAGACATAACTTCTTTTTGCTGGAATGCACGTTTGCAAGCTGTGCAATTCCTGCAACTATAGATGCCTCTCCTCTGTGAAATCATGTTCATTCTATTATTATTGGCTTTATAACATAGTTGACGTTTAAGGCATTTCTTATTTTTAAAGGCAAATCTCGGCACATCTTCCAATACGCCATCAAGATCACCTATGGTCTGTAAAATACCCCAGTTAACGTTTAAAAACCTCACAAAAAATACTAATATCACTGCTATATGTAAGTGAAAACCTAAGTTTAGAATCCTGGCAGTGGTTCTCTTGGTGTCCATGAGCTACTCTTTGTGAAAAAAGGGGTCTTCCTCTAGAGTTCATCTCTCTACTAAATTCTAGGATATATCTATCAAACATTTTCCTAGAATAGCCCCTCTCCGTAAACTCATTTCCCAATTTATCCAATGCTGTCTGTAATTGGACATCGTCATAGTCTCATCAGTTTAAGTATTTGCCCTTTCACCACATTGTTACTTACAAATTTGGGGTGCTTGCTTCCCCTATGTAGCAATGCATTCCTTCTGGTTGGTTTCCTATAGATACTTGTTTGAATCCCAAGGATCTCAGACTTTAGCAATTTAACATCTAAAAAGTCTATCTCCTCAGATGAAACTTTGCTAGTGAACCTCAGAAAGGGGGTAGTATCATGTAGGAATGTAATAAATGCATCTAATTCATCCTGTGTACCTGCCCACAAAAAAAAAACATGTCATCCACAAATCGCATATACCATAACAAATTCTTCTTAAAGGTTTCATTGCTCAAAAACGTATTACATTCCCATTCAGCCAATGCTTAATTGGTGTAGCTATTGGCACACGGAGTGCCCATAGCCACGCCAGTCTTCTGCAAATAGAAGTCATACCTAAAACAGAAGATGTTATTCTCTAAAATAATTTCAAGTAATGAGCATATCAAATTAATTTTGTTATTGGTATACAACTGTTTAGAATGCAGCAAGTTTCTAATGTTCTCAATTCCCCATACATTGGGGATGACTGTGACTAATGACGCAATATCCATAGTTATGAAGAGGTATTGTCCTGTAATCTTCTTCATTTCTTCATATATAACCTTTCTAGGAAAGTGATAGTGTCTTTTAATACACTATTGTATGTCTCAAGTACTGAGTGCAGGCATTGTTCTACATAAATAGAAAGAGGCTCAGTCACCCAGCCTCTACTAGAAATGATAGGTCTCATAGGGAGGTTGCATAGATACTTGTGTACTTTAAGCAACCCATAAATAGATGGAAAAAGTGGTGTGTCAATGGTGAAATACCTAAAAAGTTCTTCAGATATCCTACCCTCAATAAGTAGATCAAAAATCATAACAGAAACTCTGTCAACTATAGCTTTAACATATAAAGAGGTAATTTTCTGATAGGTGCACTCATCATTCAGTAACAGTAACATTTGCATATAGTACAAATCTTTATCAAACACCACTACCCCTCCCCCTTTATTTGCAGGTTTCATCTCAATAGAGTTTAAGCACTTCAACTCATGTAACGCATTATTTTCAGCACTATTTAGGTTATAGTAGTTGCAGTGAGTCCCTTTTTTAAAGATACATCTTATTTCACGCTCACATACTGAAACAAAAGTTTCAATAATGGGATGCGTTTTCGGAACAAACATACTAGGTTTAGAGAGTGTGGAACAAGCATTATCAGTGCCCTTAAAAACAGTTTTCAAGGTTAAGGTCCGAGCAATTAATCCTAGCTCTTGTAAAATGTCTACCATGTCTGTCTTCTGTGTAGGGATAAAGGTTAACCCTATATCTAAAACTGATATCTGTGTTTCTGAGGTGTAGAAGAGATATTTAAGACCAAACCTTTGAAACTTGGCTCCAAGTGAGCCTCTGCTGTTGTATCGGGGCATCGTGTCTGTTCAGACCTTTGCCTCTCCGTCCACGGCTCCTCAACCTTTCCTTGATCGGCAGCGGTTGCTGCAAATGAAACGGCAAAACCTGAGTCTCTCTTGATCGTCCCCCTTCTTCGGAAAAGGGCTGAGATGCTATCCCCTGCTGAAACCGGTCGCTTCTACTCCCTTGGGTAGAAGTCTCTGTTGATGAAATTTCCTTGTTATTCGACACAGGCATAGATGCTGATGTATGCTCAGTTAAACTTACTTGCGAGCTGACGTCTTCCTCCCCCTCATTGACTACTACATACACGTGTATAGCAGATGATTTAGTTGGGCCCTTTCGATTCGTCTGGGCCAGGCAAAGACCCACCCACTCTGGAAATTGTTCGGATTTCACTGTAGTTTTTTTCAATTTACCGCTTTGCAGACGCTTGTCATGGTTTATTTGCTCATGCAGTATATCAATTTTGTCAAGAATGATGTCAATGGAAAACATATTAAATATACACATATGCAACTTTTTTAGTTCTTTCATAAGTTCTTGTTCTTGTGGTAAGAAAAAGTCAGTAAGCAACTTCATATAATCGAACTTCGCTGTAAATTTATCTGTTGCCATTTTTTAAGGAGCTCGGGATATAAATCTCTATACGTAGGCATTGTTAGAACACGTAAACCCCTAGGTACTATTTTATATCTCAAAGAGGCTTCACAATAGAACCTCTGCCACTGCAAACATTTAAATTTGTATAGTTTATTTTCATACTCTCTAAATTGTTCTTTAAAGCGAATGTGCATACCTTCATTAACATTAGGCATTTCCCATTCAGGGAAGATTGGTTGGTTAACCAGAAGATTCATTTCGACATTCAAAATATGGTCAAGGCCACCACTGACCATTATTCCCGCATTGGCATCTAAGCCTTCAGCCATGTTCAGGGCTGGTGTAGTAAATAATAGACAAAGTTCAACAAAGAGAGAAAACACCAGCAACTGTGAAGATATGGCTCCAAGTAAAGAACAGTACGATAAAAAACACAACTGAGCCAATACCACCACTGCTGAACAAACTATATAAATCCAGTGGAATGAAAACAGCAGACTAAAGATGTGTATAACAATGTAAAAAACTTTAGTAACACTTTAATAAAAGTACAGGGTAAGCGTTTTCACGATCCCAGTGACTGCTTCATCAGACATCTTCTACACTAAAAGCACTTACTTAAATACACATATTTAAATAGGCAATCAATCAGTAATCCGATTAACATCCTATTAGTCTTGACAAAGATCCACTTTTGTGAAACCAGTGCTTTGTTTAAACACACAGAAGATAAAGGTGACCTACACTCTTTCAAATTCTTTGTTTTAGAGATTCTAAAGCAGGGAATAAGAAGAGGGGACATTAGAAATAGTACTGAGGTTGCAGAACAAAGGTGGATCTTTAGGCTGAATGCATATACTGTACCTGGCATTAATGAGGCAGTTTCGCTCAAACCCTTTCTTAAAGCCAGGAGTCTGAAACACTGATTTATATAAATGTTTTTATAGTTTTATAGAATGATTTAATTTTGCTGTTACACTTTTAAGCTTTGTCAAGCATACTAGGATGTTAATTGGATTATTGATTATTTCTATAACTTTAGTGATATATCTATAGATATAAATAAATGTGTGTTTAGAGTGTGCAGTTAGTACAGTGTTAACCTCTCTTTCTCAGGTTGTATTTTTTTGTGTACATAGCTTAGTTTAAGTATGTAACTTAGAGTATGTAGCTCATGCTTTATTAACCTCTCAGGTTCTTCTGGGTTTTTTTTTGTATAGTTACTGTAGTTCTTGCAGTTAGAGTTTACTCTTTCTCTGTTTGTAGAAATGTCTGAGAAACCCACCAGTTTTAAGAAATGCACATCTTGTGGGCATAAGAACCCTAATTCTTTTTTTTTTTCCCAAAATTGCTTTTTTTATTTTTCAAATACATTTGAATGAGTTCCATAGTATTACTACATAACATCTTAAATAACTACACTGTTTACATTAGCCTGACACTATAACAGATCTTAATGTATAGTTACTTTATAAGTATGTCCAATCCATTATCAGAGTGTCTGATCAGTTATTGTGTAGTGTCAATCAATGATAAGACTTTTCCCCAAGTGTTATTGATAAATGGCTGTGGATAAACTCTTAGTTCTTTAATTTTAATTTCCAATAATGCTGTAGTCTTCAGTAGACTGTAGAAGTCTTCCAAAGTTGGTATTGTGTTTGTATGCATCTTATTGTTATACACTTCCTTGAAATTGCAAGTATAGTCCATAATAGATACATGTTTGACCTATTCAAATGAGGACCTCTGTTCAAATTTAATAATACAAGAGCTTTAGTTAAATAAAATGATTCATTAAATAAAGCTTGTAGAAAGTTATTAATACCATTCCAAAATGGCTTGATTTTAACACAATAAAAGAAAACGTGGTTCCAGTCTGCATTGTGTACTTGCTCATATCTCCATCATATTCCTTTTATGGACGAACTAGTTTTACTGATTCTATCTGGGGTTAAGGATGCTCTGTGCAAGCATTTCCAATTAAAAACTTTCCAGTATTGTATAAAGGATGTATATTTTATCGATAAGATATTTGTTTTAATATCTTCAGTTAACTGTATTGAGTGTCCGGTTATACATTTCCAGTATGAGGTTTTGAGTGTTTTATAGTTTATCAATATTTTATAAAATTTTTAAATACTGTTGTCAAAGTCATTATCTATTATTTCATATATGTATTGCGTAAATTTAGGTATTTCTGTAAATTAATTGTTAATTATTCTACTTAAATCTTGCGAATATGACAGAATACTGTGTAAAGTTAGCCAGTTCTGTTGTGGAATTTTGTATGTTGTTTTTATTACTTGCATATCTAAAACTTTTAGTTTTTTTGGTACATTGGAGCCAACAAATCCTTTTTGTTCCCAGGAATTACTAATTTCTCTATTTTATGTGGAAATTTCTTTGTGACTATAAATGGTGTTAAAAGATCAAACTAGATTTTTAAATCCATATTTGCATTAATAATTTTCCTAAATGAGTCAATGTAATAATTAATTATACGAGTTTTAGTGGGTTTAGTTATGTTATATTGCATACTAATACATATGTGCCATGGCAAATTGTTTTTATCTGTTGTTTGAAAATTTTTTTGTAAATCAAATTCACTTATTGATATTACAGTTAGTAATTCTTTCCAATTTGCAGAGTAATTTGGACTTATCCAATCTGAGATTGTATTAGATATTGATGCTTTTATATATGTTTCTATATCAGGAAAGTTTAATCCTCCCCGTTTCCATGGTCTGATATGATGTATTAAAGTTATTCTGTTTCTTTTGGGAAACCATAAAAATTTTATTAGGCATGAATTTATTTCTTTAAATATATTAGTTTCTGGTAACAGTTGTATTGCCAAGGCTATATGTAGGATCTTGGGCAGTAAAGCCATTTTTATTAACTGTAGTCTATCTTTAAATATTAATATTATTTTCTTCCATTTTTCCACAGAGATTTTAATTGTATTGATGATGATATTGTTGTTTTTTGAGACTAATTCATTATTATCCTTGCATAACCCATTTCCTATATATTTTAAGGTAGATTCTTGTTTCCCTATGATGTGATCCCCTTTAGTCTGCAGTTCTTTTTTTTTTATTTAAAAATAAAAATTTTGATTTTGTTTTATTGAAATGGAGCCCTGAAGTCATATGAAATTTGTCAATTAATATATCTAATTCTTCTAATGTCTCTTTTGTATTAGATAATGTTAGTAATAATGTCATCAGTAAATAGCATTACTTTAGAATTGTATTGTTCATAAACATCTATTCCTTTGATTTTTATATGGTTACAAATTAAATCTGCCAATATTTCAATAGCCAGAGCAAATAGAATCAGTGACATGGGACATCCTTGTTTAGTGCCTTTTGTTATATGTATAGATTCAGAGGTAAAAGGACCTAACTTGACATACGCTAATTTATTTTATATATATTCTTTAAGAGATGAACAAAGGATACAGGAAATTCATATAGCATTAGGATTTTGAATAAATAGTCCCAATTTAGGGAATAAAAGGTTATCTCTATATCTAAGCCAATTATGAGTGTTTCTTTATTTTCTTTATTAGCATAATCTATAAGAGAAATTATCCTTTTAATATTGTCATGTGTGTCTATGATATATAAATCCAGTTTGATCTTTATGTATTATTTTGGATAGTGGTATTTTCATTGTGTTAGTCAATATCATCATAAATATCTTGTAGTCCTTATTTAATAATGATATAGGTCTATATGAGGTACAGAGGTTTGGGAGTTTGTTTTCCTTTAGGATTAGTGTGATTAAGGAACATCTCCAAGAGGGTGTTATTAAAGCTTGTGACTGAATTTCTGATAGAGTTTTATGGAAGAGGGATAGCATCTTTGAAGGAAAAAGTTTACATATTTCCATAATTATGCCATCTATACCGTATTTTACCCTGTTTTATTTTATCTGCAGTTTCTTTGTAGGATATGGGTACTTGCAGATCTAGTTTTAATTTTTCTGGTATTTTTTATATTAAAACATTTTTCATCTAGATTTAATTGATCGATGTGTATATTTTCTTTTTGGAAATGTTCCATATAGTGATTTCTATAGGCATCAAGAATGTCACCTATATCCAAGATATTTTTCCCTTTCTTTTCATGGAAGATGCTTTTAATGTTATTAGCTTTTGATTGTATTTTGATTCTTGTGGATAAATTATGTAGATATTTGGGAGAAGTGTCCAAGGTATTAATTTTTAGTTTTTCTAAAGCTGAAGTAGTTTTATGTGTTAGAATTTCATTGTATTTATTATTTAATACTTCTACTTTCTTTTCCATCTCCAAGTGATTTTGATTTTTTTCAGCTTTTGCTGACAAAAGTTTGGATTGTAGATCTAATGATTCAGAATCCCATTCTCTGATTTTTTTTATACCAAGTTAGGGTTTTACCATATATATAAGCTTTTAATGAGTTAAACTGTTTGTGAGGAAACTCAACTTAAGGGTACAGTCTCATGGCAAAAGTAATGACATTGAAAATAAGCCTATTGATGAAACAATAAAAAGGCCTAGCAGCTATTGTCCACCACTACATCAAACACTAGCTGCTTTCGAAGTGAAATGTGAGATGGATATCAGGAAACTGCTTAAAAAACGTCCTAAGAAAAAACTTTACATCTTAACACAGGGATAAAGAAAAGCATTGCTTGAGCTAGGCAATGATAAATCCAGGCGTGTAATGAAGGCAGACAAGGGAGGAGGTATACTTGTGACTGATACCACTAGCTACAACCAAAAGATAGAGAACATGCTGGAGGATAACCGATTTTGAGTTATTTACCATGGATGACATAAAAAGAGCATATGATTTATGAAACACTAATCTCACCACATTATGGGAAGAAAAACTTATCACTGAAAATCTTTATAATTATTTATGGAGCCCATGCCCATGTTTACCTTACTTTTTTGGAATACCAAAGCCACACAAGAACAGAGAAGACCCACCTTATAGACCGGTGGTAGCAAGTGGAGGTTCCCTTACTGAAGTCACAGCCGTGTACCTTGATTACTTGCTGAAACCTCTAGCAGAAAAGAATAAGTCATACATAAAAGATTCAATGGATTTTTTGAGGAAAATAAAAAACATTATAGTGGAAGCTGACAGAATTTTTTTAGCTATTGATGTGGAATCCTTGTACACAGTGTTCCCTCACAATTACTGTATGACAGCAGCTATGGAGTCTTTTAAGAAACATAATCAGGGTACACAGGCACAACTGCAAACGATAAGCAAGCTCATGATCTTGTACTGGACTTCAATGTCTTTACTTTCAATGGCAAACACTACAAACAAAAAACTGGTATAGCAATGGGGGCTGCCATGGCTCCCAGCATAGCTAACATAGCCCTGGGCAAATGGGAGGAGGACTTTGTGTTAAACACAGACTACATGCAGCATATTGCATGCTATTTACGCTTTATTGATGACATCTTTATTGTGTGGGAAGGTGACACCTTGCAGCTTGGAGATTTTGTCACTTACCTCAATCAAACAACCCTCTTCCTGCTTCCTGAAGTTTACCTCTTCCCATAGCTGTACTTCAACCACTTTCTTAGATGTGCAGATTTCCAAGGACACCAACAATAACAGAATCACCACTGATCTATTCAAAAAACTGAGGGTTAACTTGTTACTCCACAGTAAAAGTCTACATCCTACAAAAAACAAGTATAATGTAGTGAAGTCCCAAGGCTATAGATTAGCTAGAATTACCACAGAGATGGAACCATTTTTGAGAGACCTGAACAAGTTAGAGAATGATTTTCTAGTGAGAGGCTATGAAAGTCAGATGTTAAAAAACATCCTGGAACCCATTATAGAACTGAAAAGGACTGAAGCACCTTCACTCAACCTCCCCAGTAGAAAAATGTTAAGTAATTCCACAGAGAATAACAAATGCAAAACTAGATGCATCCTGACATGCACTTTGGATTTCCACAGTATCAAAAATTTTATTGAAGAAAACTGGGACATTGTCACAGGAAACCCTTTTCTGATTAACATCTTAGGTGAAGCCCCATCATTTGTTTATAGGAAGGCCAGGGACATTAGAAGTTTTGTTGAATTTAAACTTGGACCATATGAGAAAAGCACTAAAAGATGTGAAACTAATTGTGCATGTATATTTATACAGCAAGGTGATAGTTTTTATTGCCCTTATTTAAAGAAAATCATTAAAACCAGTGCAGGGGGGTGACTGTAACACTACAAAAGTAATTTATAGGGCACAGTGCAATGAATGTGATGTATTCTATGTGGGCAAGACTGTAAATAAACTCAAGCGTAGGATTTCATGTCATCGGTCAGGAATCCGCTCTGGATGTAAAAATAATGCACTAGCCAAATACCTTTCGATTGCATAGACATGGGTGATCTTGAAGGAGACATCCCGAATATTCTGGAGAAACATGAACTCATGTGGCAATTAAAGCTGAACTCTTTTAGGAAGCCTGGACTAAACTACTACTGCTCAATTAAAAGTGCACTGGAACTTAGAAAATTGCCACATTGTTTACATGACTTATTGTATTTAATTCTACCAGTTGATTTTAAATACCATTTTAAATCAGTTGTAATTTAAGTGTATGTTTTGTTTCCATCATCATACATACATTTTTTCTTATTTTTATTCATTCATTTATTTATTTATTTATTTATTTTTTGTTCTTTTTCCCACTTTATTCAAAATGATGTGTAATAACAATACTAACTAATTATACAATTATATATATTTTTATAGATTGTTTTTAGGTTTCTTGTACACAGACCTGAAGAAGTCTAGAAGGACAAAAGTGATCTTTGTTAACAATAGGTTATGAAAATAGAAATTGATTTTTACATGCAAAATGTATATGTATATATTTATATATATATTTTGATTGCCAAATGAACTAAGGTTGATACATTTCCAGCCATGTAGTATATTGTCTTGGATAAAAATCACAGACTTAATAATCTACTTAATAATCTGGTTAAATAATAGGTGCCACATTGGTGGTGCTGCGGTAGCGTTGTCGCCTCACAGTAAGACGTTGTCCTGTTCGATTCTCAGCTAGAGCGTCTTCTGTGTGGAGACATGCATGAATGGGCATACCTTTGTTGAAGGTTGTGCGTCAGGGCCGGCAACTCTGCACATAAAAATCTACTGCCAATCATTAGCGGACCGGAGTTCCGCTGTGGCGATCCCTAACCGGGAAAAGCCGAAAGACACAACATTTAAAGTACATAAGGTTTATATTATTATGACAGCTACTAAGTAGGGCAGGACCAGCTCGAATGTCACTCTGATGGGGGAAGGGATGTGAATTTAACATGTGTACCAATAACACTTTGTTTTATGGCACAATAAACCACTCCCATGCCTGATAAAAAGTATATATATATATATATATATAAGCTTGTGAGGAAATTATTAGTCTATTTTTGTTTTACTTGGATCTCTTGTCTGTGTACTTAATGAAGGATTTTCGACTGGAAACACACTGCCTGCATTACTTTCAAATACTTAGTAATGCTGTACAATTATATATTTTCTATTATTATTTTTTGTTTTGTTTTGACTTAAGACGAGTTTAAGTTCGCTACTTCTACTACTATTGTCTGATCTGATTAATATACAGTGATTAACTAGAAATATATGGACTGAAAATCTTCCACACAGAGAAGTTTCTTACACTGTTTTGTTTTTGAACCCACTACTTTTGTTTAGTGGGTTGTTTTGAGACTTCAGGGATACCACGGAGATTACTTGCTTTTTCTTTTAATGAGTTCCATATTATTTTATTTAGCTCTGTGGTGTAATTAATATCTAAGAAGAACTGTAATTCAGATAATAACCAGGGTTTGAACTCTTTAATTTTAGTTAAATATGCTGGAATTATGGGGTTAAAGATTAATGGTTTGTACCCATTTTGAAGTTTTAGTATCAATGAATTGTGGTCTGAAAAGGGGCAGGGAGTGATTGAGAAATTAATAATTTTAGAGTGTAAGTCATGGGCAGCAAATATTTTATCTATTCTAGTTTGGGTACCAAATCTGTGACCTTGATGGGAAAACAACAAAGATTTATCTTCTTTAAATCTGAAAGTATCTATAAGATGAAATGATTCTTCCCACTTGTTTAAAGCTTTTGATGCAGCAGATGTACACAGTGGTCTTTTATTTGTAGTTTCAGAAATATCACATATACAGTTAAAATCTCCTCCTAATATTAAGTTGCCTTTATAATTATTGGAAATGAAATCAACATGTTTTTTAACAGTTCCTGTTCCAGTGCCTGGGAATCAGTATAGATTGGCTAGGGTCCATATTCTGCTATTATATTTAACAATTATTAATGCCATAAGGCCTTTATCTTCATGCTTATAAATGATTTCTGGGTTAATCACATTTGTTTTCCATAAAATTGTTACCCCTTTTGTCTTTGTCTCATAAGTGGATTGCACCAATATCATATATTCCTTAGGATTACATTTGTAATTGTCATTTGTTTTGAAATGAGTTTCTTGAAGGAAGACAATTTGTGCTTTGTTCAATTTTAAATATTTCAATAGATTTGATCTCTGGCTAGAATTGTTTAAGCCTTTGGTATTTAAAGATAAAGTTAAATCCATCTTAGTTAGACTGTGTATTTTTTGTTTTATTGTGACTATTAAACATTTTCCTCTGATAACTATAAAGTATATGTTTGAGCTTTTAAAGGAAATTATCAGTTTTATACTTTGAGTGTTTACCAATAAAGTAATGTTTTGGTCAGGCATACTAAAAATGTTTTTGTGAAATAAATTTAAATTAAGAAATGTTAACAAAACTAAGATCCACACTAGCCATGGAATGAAAATCATTCCTAATGTGATGGATAAACCTAAGTCCATCAGATTATCACTCATAACTTAACAATCCAGAACATCTGAGCTCCATAAATTTAATTATCATATGGAGAATATTTGTAATAGGAATACGCAATATTTATATTATTTTGAATAGATATAGTACTAATGTAGATTAGACAGAATTTTAATACAATATAAATGTTTACTTATTGTATAAGCAATTAATATATTTATATGAAAGATAGATGACAAGCAATTCAGTCATAGTAAAGTAGGATGTATCATATATTAGTCTCCATGACAGCATTTTTTTTCACAACACTCTACTGTTACTGCTATTATATATGATGTTAATTTGTTACATTTGAGACTGAACTCTGATGATTGGTACCTTGTTGAATTAGTTAATTAACTACTTAAATTATTATAAGTAAAAACGATGAAAAATTAACAAGCTAGGTATTCATTGAGTTCAAGTAGGGGAATAGAAATGTGTGTGTTTATATTGTATGTTGCTTTGTTTGGCTTATATATAATGTAAATAGTAACCCATCTTGACCTACCTTTGTTTGTGAAGAACTACTGGACTGTTTGAACATTCTGAATAACTCATTACTGTTTCTCAGTTGTTTAAGAAGCCCTCTTTTTTAAAATAAAAACAGATGGCAAGTGATGTGCCGTATCAGTTGATAGAGAGATGTAGTTGTAAGAGTAATTTTTTTGGGACAGCTATTTTGGAATCAGTTTTTTGTTGTTTCTTTCTAGCATCAGTCCAAGGATTTGTTTATTTTATTCTTTTAACAGTACTGGCCAGGCATTCCATTTTTTCTGGGATAGACACTATGTTGTTGTTTTTGATGAATATAGTAGCTTCTTCTAAGTTATTAAAGGTTCTCATCTCATTGGCAAAAAGTATTTTTGTCTTGGCTGGAAAAGCCAGCTGTGCTTTAATGTTGTTTTGTTTCAAAAATTTTATTATTGGCCAGACTTTTTTCCTTTGTTCTAGTATTCTGGAAGAATAATCATTGTCAAACCTTATCCGGCTTTGATTGTATTTTAAGGGTGATTTTCTCCAAGCAGATTTTAATATTAGTTCCTTGTCCAAAAATTAAAGAAATTTTATAACCATGGATCTAGGTGGAGTATTTGTTGAGTTAGAAGCAAGTTTCCTCAGTGCTCTATGCGTCCTTTCAATTCCAAATGAAAATTCCTCTTCAAGTCTAAAAATTCAGGAATTCAGGTTGTTAAGAATGAAATAATGTGTTCTCCTTCAGTGTTTTCAGGCAGACCAAAGATACTTATGTTGTTTCTCCTTTCCCTGTCTTCTAAGTCATCTATTTTGTTAAGCAGCCATGTTTTCTTTTTAAGCAGAAATTCTTTTTGGAATTCTTCCTCTTTGAGTCTCCCTTCAATGTCATTTAGAGAAGTCTCTATATTTGTTATTTTTGTGTGGTGTTGCTGTAATAGTTCCTTAAGAGTATGTCTGTTTTTGAGAATTTAATTTGAGGTTTTCTAAGTCATTTTAAAACCATCTATCTTCAAAGTTCTATAAGATAGATGTCATCAATTGCAGTTCTTTTTTTCAAAGCAGCATCTGGATGAGAATTCCTTGAGTTGTTCAAATGCAGTGACTCAATATATCTCCAAGTTACTTGACAGGAAAATTTTTGTACATTTCCACCAAAATTGATATTTAAGTAGTTTAGTAGTTTATCTATAGATTTCTGACGTTTTAAACTTGAAAATAATAAAATATTCCTATATTATTATACTAGTTTATGGAACTCTCAAAATTCACTGCTCTCAGTTGGCCATCTAGGCTCCATCCCCAAGATCCCCATTTCTGATGCCCACAAGAAGTGCATTTTCTGCCTGGGGACTGAACATCTTAAGTCAATATTTGTATCACCTTTAACCCCACGACCCTCTCCAACAGGAACAACAAATTGTTACTAAAGGGTTTACTTCCAGCTTCTTCTTCTGGGGCTCAAACACCTTTCAAAGCTCCTCATGATTCTGTGGATTCCAGGAAATGAGGCCTCCAGAAGTCTCTGAGGGCTTCATCGGAGCCATCTGAAAAAAATCAGGAAGACTTCAATTCCAGCCTCTTCAGATCCAAAAACTCTTGCATGTCCCTTGGATCCAAAGGCCTCATCAGATCTGATGTGTGATTTCCATATTTAGCTCTTCCTTACCATCTACCTCTTACTTGGATCCGAAGTTTATTTTAGAGCCTGTTTCTCCGGCTTTGCCTTCACAGTTATTTCAAACCCAGTGAAGCATTCTAGGCCAGCATCCACAGCATCATTCAGATCTTCAAGGAGCTTGACAAAGGCAGATGTGGACAGGATGATGCAGGGCTCAGATCCAGATGGGGCTCCTGCCAACTCTGTCCCCTCTCTAATCCATGAGTACACTTGCCCAGCCAATACTGTCTCCTTCTCTGAGCCAACCTGTGGTTTTGGAATCCCAGTATCCGAGATCCCCAAGAGAATTGTGGTTGGACCTGTGGAAGCTCCCCTCCTCAACTCCAGTTGTGTCCCTGACTAGTCCTACTCCAATACCTTCAGATCAGGGCAGGTCTGAGGGGTTGGCTTTAGCTCTTACTTTGTCAGATCCAACCCTTCTCTTCAGTGCCTCTGCTGTGGACAACTCTAGTCCAATTCTCTCCAGAGGGCTGAGATCCGAGGTTGGCCCTTACTTCCCGTCCTTGGCTGCTTCGACTGTGAGGATGGGGTGGAGAGGTTTTCACAGGATGTTCATCGTGCATACAGCTGCAGTCATAACAGATGGGTTTTCCTGCCGTCGGGCAGGTCCTCGGTCGGCCGAATTCAAAGTCTAGGTCTGGCGTCGGTTGTTGTCGCTTCCTCCCTGACGTCAGTGCAACAGGGGTATAAAAGATCCAGCCGACGCCATTTTCTCCAGTCTTTCTTGCCACGCGGTGCCCGAAGCAGAAGCATTTCGCAAGTGCCAGTCGGCCAGCTCCTGAGATTACGAATATTTTTCAACCGAAGTCTTCTTGAAAGCTAAGTACCCCGTTGGGGAAACTTTTCTTGCCTCAGACCGATGTCAGACAAAGTTAATGATTGCATTTCTTGTGGGAAGCAAATACCGCATAAGGATTTTCATTCCCTCTGCATTCCTTGCCTAGGCCCAGACCACGACGTCTCGGCCTGTCGTTTTTGTGCTACATTCAACAGACGCACTGTTAAGCATCGGACGGAGTTCGCCCAACACTATTTTGGCAAAAAGTTTAATTACATTATGTCATCGGATACTCTGACTCCAGTTATAAGTAAAAGGCGCAAAGGTAAGGACCGACATACGAGGTCCGCAACTTCTACCGACACCATGCCAAAACCGAGTACAGGTGCTCCGGTTCTCAGTGAGGCGCCTATGCAGCCCCTGACTACCGACGACACTTCATTGGCGGTGTCTTCTGTGCCCGAGGTTGCAGGCTCTTCGGCCCACACCCCGACTACAGATACCGAAGCCACTATTGGCGGTGAAACTCAGAGTTTAGATAGACCTGCCACCTCTCAGTGTCTACAGGCCTTCCTCTTCTTTTTCCATCAAGGCTTTCACTAAGTCTAAATCAGCCATGCATACTAAAAAAACAAGCTCCACAGGGCCCTTCTCAAGGCCCCATGCCTAAAAAGCAGATGCTCAAAATGGCTGAGGATTTGATTACTCTTATTAGGGGTTCTCAACCCCCCCCCCCCGGACAAAAGTCCCAGAGTGGAGGAAGAATCCCCCTCCTCAGACCAGGCCTCCATTATTTCAGAACATTCTGAAGACCAGGAACATTCTTACTCCCCTTTTGAAGATTCTGATGCAGAGGAGTCCATTCCCTCTGTCTCCCCCCCTGAGGATTACTCTTTTGGGGAAACCTTACATACCTTGAGGGAACACTTCCACTGGGAAGGCCAAGAGTACTCGGACTCCAAGAAAAAGCTTAGGGATTTCCTCTTGCTCCCTCAGCACAGGCCTCTGGCTATACCTCCTGTCTTAGACATTCTAGATGACGTGTATTCAGAGGCCTGCCTTAACCCAGATTCCTTACCTCCAGCTCCAGTCAAACCTGACAGGTATTACCGGGTTCCTGACTCACACCAATTCCTATACAAAAGCCATGCGGCTGACCCAGAAACTATATCACAGGGTCCCAAGGGAATTAAGGCCTCCACTGCTAAAAATCCATTACCTTCAGAGAGAGACTCCAGAGCTTTAGAGAGGTGGGGGAAAAAGGTTTACACCTCGGCCACCTTAACCATGAGGGCATTAAACTGTCAGTTCCATATGTTAAAGTACCAACAATTTCTGTTATCACAGTTGAGAAACAAAATGTCACAACCTGAACAACCAGACTTGAAGGAGTTGCAGGATTTGATACATAGTGCAGAATAAGTGGGTAAACATACCTTGCAATGTGGTTTTGAAGCTTTAGAGGCCTCATGTAGAGCTGCTGTTACAGGATCAGTCATACGTAGGCATGCCTGGCTCAAAGGGCAAACCTTACCAGATCATGTCAAAGCTAAATTGCTAGATGCCTTTCTGCAAAAAGATGTATTGTTTGGTGTTAAAGCTGAGGAGGTATTAAAGAAAATGGAGGAGAAGGCAAAATCAATGCAAACAGTAAAAGATTTCCTACAGGTACAACCTCCACGTTTCAGTAGAAATTGGCCTTCTAAAAATTGGTCCTTTCCAGCCACAGACAGACCCCAAAGAGGTAGATACAGGCGCCCAAGGGGCAGAGGGCAATCTCAAGGATCATTTAGAGGCAGACAATGGCAAGCACCCACACAAAGAGGTGGTGAGGATAGTTCACAGCCATTCAGAAAGCAGAACCAATGACTTTCCCCTTTGCATGCCAAGCAAGGCTCAAATGGCAGCACCTTTAGGTGGAAAACTGGCATTATTTTCGAAAAATTGGCATATTGTCACAAAAGACAAATGGATCCTGGACATTATAGACAGAGGCTACAGATTTCACTTTCACACCCTTCCAAAAATGAGAGGCATGCCAAACCTGCCACGCAATCAAAGGGCAGAGGCACAGAAACAAATTTCAGATCTCATGGACATGAAAGCTATTCAAGAGGTACCCGTACAAGAACAGGGCCAAGGTTTTTATTCCAGACTATTCCTGGTACCAAGGAAGGGAAAAGATTGGAGACCTATTTTGGACCTATCCATCCTAAACACTTTTTTACTCGTGCCAAAATTCAAGATGCTCACATTACAGCAGCTTCTTCCCATGCTGGGCAAGGAGTCTTGGCTGGTAACATTGGACCTCAAGGAGGCATACCTGCATGTCCCAATCAGAAAAGATTGCAGAAGATACCTCAGATTTCTTGTAGGTTCAATCCATTATCAATTCTCTGCATTGCCCTTTGGCTTATCTACTGCGCCCAGAGTGTTCACGAAATGCTTGCATCAGTAATCGCCTACTGCAGACTTCAAGGGATACAAATATACCGTTATCTGGACGACTGCCTGATCCAAGCGGACAACAAGCACATACATATGAAACATCTGGCGTTTGTAATACTGTTGTTGAATTCTCTGGGATACACAGTCAACAAAAAGAAATCAAGGCTAATACCCTCTCAAACAATAATTTTCCTGGGTGCCAGCTTGGATACAAACACCCAGATGGCCTACCTCACGCCAGAGAAACAAGGGCAACTAACTCAATACTTCAGAAAACTGGCAACTTTCACCAGGCTGACTGCAAGGAAAATCCTGCAGGCTGGGATTCATGACATCTTGCATCCTACTAATCCCATGTGCAAAGCTGCATATGAGGAAACTTCAATGGTACCTAAAAAACCTATGGTCTCAACACAGCCACAGTTTGGAAACAATAATACCACTAATTCCATGTCTTCAAAAGGAATTTCTGTGGTGGGCTCAAGCATGCCAAAGAAACACAGGTCTCCCATTCTGCAAGCCTCAAGCAAATCAAATCATCACAACAGACGCCTCGGACTACGCCTGGGGGGGGCGCACATGACAGATCGGTGCATTCAGGGCAAATGGTCCCAAAAAGAAAAGCACCTACACATCAATCAGAAGGAAATGCTAGCAGTAATAAATGCTATTATAGCTTTCAAGGACCTACTGCATCCAGGCCAGCTATTGATAAGGACGGACAACACCACAGTAATGTGGTACATAAACAAACAGGGAGGTACCCATTCATACCCCCTATGCAGGCAAGCCATGTCTCTTTGGAACATGACTCTAGAATTACAAATCGAGCTTCAAGCACAGTACCTGCCAGGCAAGGAAAACACACTGGCAGACAACCTAAGCAGAAATATGACAGATCCACACGAATGGAAGTTGCATCCTCAAGTTTTCACAAGGATAACTCAAGCATGGGGAAGGCCAGACATAGATCTCTTTGCCTCCCACAGAAATCGCCAATTGGCAAAATTCTGCTCAAGGACCTTTCATCCACAGGCCTGGAAGGTGGACGCACTCTCCTTCAGTTGGGCAACAATGACAGTTTATGCCTTTCCACCTCTCCCTCTGCTGCCCAAAGTTCTATTAAAAACCAGAGCAGACAGACCAAAGATGATTCTCATTGCTCCAGACTGGCCAAGACAACACTGGTACCCACTCCTGAAAAGCCTGACGCATTCCCCACCATGGATCCTGCCTCTAATGCTTCTTCTACTGACTCAGCACAACTTCAAAACTCTACACAGTCAGCTGAAAATGCTCAATCTAGCCGCATGGAGGATTCATTACATTCACAACAGGCCCTACTCTCCAAGGAGGTGCAGGATGTCATTTTGGAGGCCAGAAGACCTTCTACAAGAAAAGCCTACTCTGCAAAATGGAAACGGTTTTGTGCCTGGAATGAGAAAAAGGGTCAGAATCCAGGAATACTAAATTAACCCCAAATATTACAGTACCTAGCTGAGATGCTAAGCAATGGACTTTCATTCTCCTCCATCAAAATCCATGCCTCAGCCATTTCTGCAAAATACAACACTGATCCTCCTTTATTCTCTCACCCCCTCTTAAGACAGTTCCTCAGAGGGGCTAAGAATATAAAACCCCCAAGGAAACAACCAGTACCTGCTTGGGACCTCAATTTCATACTAGAAAAACTGACCTTGCCTCCTTTTGAGCCAGCTGCTTCAACAGAACTACAATATTTGTCTTGGAAAACGGCCTTCCTCCTGGTAATCACTTCAGCTCGCAGGGTTTCGGAACTACAAGCCCTCATGGCTGTGCAGCCTTTCATCATTTTCCATCAGGACAGAGTTACCTTATGAACCAATCCATCCTTTATGCCAAAGGTAGTATCCAGGGTAGCCTTGAATCAGGCTATCCACTTACCTACCTTCTACCTTAATCCTCAAAACAAAGGGGAAATACTGCTACATTCCTTGGACATTCACAGACAGCTGCGTTATTATTTGGACAGAACAAAGCCTTTCAGAAAATCAGAGCAACTCTTTGTGTCCTATGCTGCAGGAGCTCAAGGGAAGCCTATTTCCAAATAGACAATCTCAAAGTGGATAGCCCAATGCATACGCTTTTGTTACTCTCTTCATGGTAAATCTGTACCTGCAGGCATCAGATCTTACTCCACAAGGGCCACAGCTACCTCTGCAGCTTTCCTCAGGGGGGTTCCTACCAAAGATATTTTGGAAGCAACCACTTGGAGTTCCGTACATACTTCTCCAAGCACTGTCACCTACCATTATACTCCAAAACTAGAGCGAGCTTTGCCACTGCAGTCTTGCAGGGCATCCTGGCTCCTCCTAGTTCCATCTAGTGCTTACCACCCCTTTTTTAGCTTTCGGATTCTACCCATCTGTTATGACTGCAGCTGTATGCACGATGAACATAGTACAGTTTTGTACCTACCATAAATGTAGATGTTCGAGTGCTAATACAGCTGCAGTCCAGGTTTCCCTCCCTCCTTCCCCTCTAGGGGTCTTCTTTTATGGTGTATTTGCTTGCAACTACTGTTTTTTGATTATATTGCATTGCATTATTACATAATTTTATGTATTGCCTTCCTTCTGGGGGCACCTGACATCTGGGGCAAGAAAAACTGAAGAAAATGGCGTCGGCTGGATCTTTTATACCCCTGTCACACTGACGTCAGGGAGGAAGCAACGACAACCGATGCCGGACCTAGACTTTGGAATTCGGCCGACCGAGGACCCGCCTGACGGCAGGAAAACCCATCTGTTATGACTGCAGCTGTATTAGCACTCGAACATCTACATTTATGGTAGGTACAAAACTGTACTTTCATCAGCCTTTCAGGTAGTAGAAAGGGCTTTCTCTTTGCATAGAGGGCCATCATGTCTAATCTTGGATCCTACCCCTCACCCCTCTTCTGGTCTGACCTCTGAACCCATCATTTTCGCTCCTCAAGGTCAGCCCTATCCAGGAAGCCTCCACACATGTCCTCCCCTCTTCCGACACTTCTCCTGAACACCTTATTGAAGAAGTACCTTGGAAGAAACCATGTAAGATGCACCTATGGAGTCTCTCATGGAAGACACCAATTTTGATGAGGGAGAAGGATTCCCCTGATCTCCACCTGATATCTCCTGTGGTGATGTCCTGGAACTTTTCAAACAGAAGGCTGGCTGGTCTTTCCAGTCTCTTCTTCCTGAGAAATTGGTGTTCCTGGAGGCTTTCAGAGCTGGCCCATCTATGTCTTGGGTGATCCCCCTGGAAGATGAACTTATTGACCTTGATCCCCACCGGGCTTGGAAGGAGCTGGACACTGTTGAACCCCCCCCCCCCACAAGTGCCCGGACAAATTTTTAGTTCCCCCTTCAGCTAGACCTCACAGGAGCAAGGGGATCCCAGGTGTTGCCATAGTTGTGGCAGCAGCCACTAAGAAGTAGCAAGCTGAACAAAGCTCCTATGGCCATCCACCAAGCAGGGAGTTCAGAGCGATGGACAGATTTGGAAAGTGTGTATATGCCTCATCTACATTCACGCAGAGGTTGTTGAACTATCTTGCACACTTTGCTCATTTGCAGAGAGATTTGACCAAGGAGCTTTCATACTTTCTCTCTCTTGAGTCCATTTGCTGAGGACCTCAAGAAGGTCTGTATTTAACTGGTCACTCTTCTGTACATTTCCATTGCATTGATGAGGCCGATCTCTCATGCAGCGGAGGGTACCTCGCAAGCAGCTGGTTCACGCATTGCCATTAGGAGACATGCCTAAATAAGGCTGTACGACTTCATGGAACCCTTTAAGGCATCATTTGTTAATGCCCCCTTTGAAGGCTCTTCTTTGTTTTGGCCGTCCGTGAAAGATGCTCTCAAATCACATTTTCTTCTCCTGAATGTACATTCTCTAGGAATCAGAAGAATCTTCAGGTAAGAAAATGTGGTTCTGGAAATCTAGGGACCTTTTCAGGACTTAAGTGAGGACACTTCCTCCAGAGGTAGAGGAGGAGGTTTCAGTAGAAGGTGTAACCCCAGAGGCAGAGGGAGTCTGCAAAATCTGGGCTTCAGAGACGACTTCTCTGATACGCTCTGTCAGCGCTCTTAAAGCATTGCCCAACTTTCCACCTCTAGAGGCAGTCGGGGTAATTTTTCCTTGCACCTAGACACCTTGATAAACATCACAAGAAATTCATGGGTGCTAAGAATCCTATCCAGAGGTTACTAAATACACTTTTCCCTTCCACCTCCTGTCCATATAAAGAACCTGCCTGATATTTCACCCAGTCAGAGGGAATACACAGCTTAAGAACTACAAAAGCTGCTGCAAAAAAGAGTCATCCAGGAGGTCCCACCTGAAGAGATAGGATTCGGAACTTACTCCCGCTTCTTTTTAATGCCAAAGAAAACTGGGGACCTGAGGCCAATTTTGGGTGTAAGCAGTTTGAATGTAAAGAAGTTGAAGTTCCAAATGGTTACAGTTCAGTCAACCCTACCTCTTCTGCACAAGGATGATTGGCTGTGCTGTATAGATCTAAAGGATGCATTCCATCACATCAAAATAGACAGGCACTTCAGGAGACACCTGTGCTTTCTGCTGGGAGCCAATCACTACCAATTCAGAACACTCCCCTTTGGACACACCACAGTTCCCAGGGTGTTCATAAATGTTTAGCAATCGTGGCAGCTCACTTAAGACTCACAGGATGTCAGGTGTTTCCCTGTCTTGGCTCCTCACCACCCCAACCAAGCATCCACTTCTGCAAGCCAGGGATTGCTTGCTTCAGATCTCCAACTCCATAGACATCTCAATAAACCATGCCAAATTGAACCTAACTTCTGTACAGGCTCTGGAATTTATAGGACCTCAACTGAATAAATACTAAGACTCAAGTGGAATCATTACTTCTTCATCGCATCATTAAGAAATCAGGTGCAGACCCCTCCAGCAAAACTTGTGCTACAAGCTCTTGGGTCGATGTCGGCTGCTATTCTTCTAGTTCCCCTAGCATGATTCTTTATGCAAATCCTTCAGTGAAGTGATCACTGGCAGTATAGTGATCCATTCTTTACCAGCCTCTATCATTTCCCATAAGACTCACTCCAGTTTGCAAATGTCATGTTCGCTGGTGGATCCAGACAACCTATTTCTGGGCAGACCGTTCCCCCCCCCCCCCCAGTCACCACAGTGACCATGGACACTTCCCACCCAACTAGGGTGGGAGGGCATTTCCTGGGAAAGATGGCCCAAGGCACGTGGTCCCCCTCAGAGACCAAGTTGCATATCAGTGTCCTAGAGATGAGAGCAGTCCTTCTAAAACTGCAAGCCTTTCAAAGCATTCTTCCTCTAGGGATTATTGCAATCCACACAGACAACATGTCAGTAGTCTGGTACATCAGCAAACAAGGAGGAACACATTCCTACTTGTGCAGAGAGGCCATGAGGGTCTAGGAATGGGCAGTCTCTTCAGACCACTTTTTCATTGCAGCTCATGTACCGGGGAAAACCAACATGCTGGCAGACAAACTCAGCAAGTCCATTCTGATTCCTCATGAGTGGTCCCACATTCAAACTGTAGCGAATATGATTTTCAGCCACTGGAGCCAGTCTTGCTGCTACCTGCTCACCTCGCCCCTCAACAAGTACACCAAGTACTCCTTTCTGATCCCCCTCTGAGGGAGTCACTAAGGAATGCTCTGATTCATGATTGGCCCCTGGGTGTCTCCTCTGTGCCTATCCTCCTCCTCTTCTAATACCGAGGTTGTTACAGAAGGCAAGCAGGCTGAAGAGCTCAGTTATCCTCATTGCCCCTTCTGGCCTCAACAGGTATGGTTCCCCTTCCTCTAGTCACACTTGAAATATCCTCCATGGATACTGGAGCCCACTCAAGATCTTCTGTCTCATCCATCAGGAATTTAACATCCCAGTCTCCATGCCCTCAAGCCGACTGCATGGTTTTTCCACTTCCAGTGATAGTCAGACGGTCCAGGCTCACTACCCCAGTTCATGACATTATCATGGCCTCTATGAAGGCAGAAGAAAATGGAAAAGATTCTCTCTGTAGGCTTCCAAACAGAATATTGACCTCTTTTCAGCACCTACTTCAGCCATTCTTCCTTTTGTCACTACTCTTTTTAAGGAAGGGGCTACTATTAAACATCAGTTGGCAGCCATTTCCAACTTACGCACTGGAAACAAATCATTCTCTCTGGCATCTTCCAGTTTCTCTAAAGCTTTCATGAAGGAAGTTTTCTTCCTTAGATCTCCAGTAAAGGATCCCTGTCTGCCCTGGGATCTGATGGTGGTCCTTTAGGGGTTAACTCAGAAACCCTTTGTACTGGCAGACAAATGTGATATGAAGTGTCTTTTTTGGAAAAGTATCATTTTAGTAGCTGTCACTTCAGTATAAAGAAGTTCTGAGCTCCAGGCCTTATCGTCCAAGCTTCCTTACATTATTTTCCATAAGGATAGGGTGTCGGTACAGAACAACCCTTCCTTTCTGCCTAAAGTGGCTACAGAGACTAACATTGACTAGTCCATACAATTACCAGTTTTCTTTCCAAACTTTACTACTAAGGGCGAATGTATGCTTCAGCTTCTTGAGGTTCACAGACAGTTAAATTTTTATCTTCACAGAACAAAGTAATACATAAAATATGATCATCTGTTAGTATCTTTTTCCTCTAACCACTTGGATCGGGCAGTTTTAAGAATTACTCTGGCCAGATTGATTACTGACTGTATTTCATTGATTTATTCTCAAAAAGGTTTGGAGTTGCCTCATCCTCCTAGAGCTCATTCCACTAGACCTATGACTACTTTGTCTGTTTTTTCCTCAAGGACTTCCATTGACCTTATCTACGCTGCAGCCACTTGGTCAAAGATTCATACCTTTATTACACATTACAAATTAAACATGGTCTCCAGAAGCAGAGCTTCCTTTGGTTTGACACTGCTCCGGCATGTCCTTTCAGTATGGGCCTCCTGAGAATTACATAGGTGGAGACTCTGACTCATTCATAAGGAAGAATGAAAAGGGCAACATCAGATTTAGAAGTTATGTACTTACCATAACTTGGCATCTGTGTTGTCCATTTTCATTCTTCCTCACCTTCCCTTCCAGCCATCCCCGGCCCTATTACTCCTAGAATGATCTTTGGATGACATTGGAACCTTCATGTTCCTGGTCTGAGCCTCAGTCTTTTTCTTGTGTCTGTTCTGTCTGTGTAACACAGTGGGGAGTAAGGCAGCAAACTCTATCTGAGGAGTTGGATATGCGATATATTATGGGTAGAGGGAGGAGCTCGATATTTGGATCCGAAGTCTTGGATATGTGGCCGAGTTGGATCTGAGGATTGGATCCTAGACCCATTTGTGAGGAAAAATGAAAATGGACAACACAGATGCCAAGTTATGGTAAGTACATAACTTCTAATTTCTTCTGTTTTCCGGGGATGCTGATTGGTATCAATGAGAGATTGGACATATGTTTTAGGACTGTCTGGTTCTGTATGGGTTTTGAACCATGTTGCAAAATGCATCTGATCAAATTGGGCAAGGAGTTTCAAAAATGACTTGTTTTTGTTGAGACACCCTCTTGAATGAACATTATTAAGGCCTACTGCCACCAAGTTGTTGATTTTACTGTTAGTAGTACCAAAAAAAAGTGGATTACTAAAAAATGAAAAACTAAGACCCCACCAACATTTGGAGACATATGCACCCTAGTGGATGAAAACTTCTAGCTAGAATTTGGAGTGTTCAACTCTTCTTTGAAGAAAATGGCTATAGAAAAATGGGCTTTATGGACAACATTTATAAAAGACTGTTTTCAGCATTCAGAGACTTATAAATCACTCATGATCTTAATTGCCACAGTGATTTAGTCAGTCTGAACTGTTTTTACTTTGCTCATGTATTAAAGTTACATTTTAATTGTACTTGAATATTAAGTTATATTCAGTTCTACATTTGTTAGCATCGTTAATGTTGTTTAGATTTGTAATAAAGCATTCTAAAAAAATTTTTAAATATTTTAAAGGAAATGAAAGTACTTAGTGAGTGTTTTCTCTTCCATACCTTACGGTATTCTGTCCCTACCATCGATGGTAGTAGCCTTCCGTTTATCCTTCCTCCTTTACCTCTCTTGGTAGCTCTCTATTACAATAGTTGGTATTTTCTTTCTCCTTTATCAGTCTCTTGGTAACCCTGTCTACCATTGCGGGTAGTTTTTCTTTCTCTTTTCTTGCTGTGTGTGTGTGTGTGTGTGTGTGTGTGTGTGTGTGTGTGTGTGTGTGTGTGTGTGAGTGTGTGTGTGTGTTCCACCTGTTGACCGCTATTTTTCTTTTATGTTTGTCAACATGGCTGAAAAATCAAAAGGTACTACGGGTTTTAAACAGTGCCAGGATTGCAAGTGAAAAATGCCAAACTCTGATGGGCACTCTTCCTGCGTATATTGTTTGGGCACAGCCCATTTGGGCCATGAATGTACTGTCTGCCAGGCCTTCAGTAACTAGGCCTTGGTAGAGCGAAGAATAATTTAATATTAAAAGGGCTTATCAAGTCTTCCTTTGAAGAAGCCTTATCCAAGGCCAATATGTCATCTTCTAAAACAGACTCTGGTACCAAGACAAGCCACTTGGTGCCGACTTCTCCCTCGGCACTGGTGGCTAAAAAGCATAAACTTTTTGTTCCAACCACTTCCATGGAACCAAAGGGTAAGGTTCCAAGACTTTGGGTGTAGACTACCCTCTCGACACCATCCACTTCGGCACCACAAACCTTGGTGTCATTCTCATCGGCACAGACTTCTTCAGTTTCCTGGTCAGTGCCAAACTCTCCTACTGCACCGCAGCAGACATTGCATACCTCCTCGGTGCCAAAATCAGTATTTATATATACACGCAGGACAAGATATTCACCCTCTATTGTCCCCCTTCATGGGGCAGCTTCCCAGTCCTTTCCTACAAAGGCCAGAATCCCCTTCTGGGTTATCTATCCATTCCTCCAGGAGTCTCACTAAGGTAGACATCATAAGGTTGGTGGATCAGCACCTAGTGGCCAGGGTTTTTTCTGTCTCTTCCCAGACCCCCTCCCCTGTGGAGTTGGAGTGTTTTCCCCCAGGATTCCACCTAATCTTCCTCCTCTAACCTCCTCCTCAGAGGACTTAAAGCTTCCCAATCTGATCCCTCCAGTTCCATCTGCTGTGGTGCCAATAGCGTTTTTGCCTTCATTTCCAGAATCTGCTCTGACTTCTTCAGTTCCTTCAGAATGAGTGGACCCCTGGGGCCATGGCTCTGCTGTCAGGCCCGAGGGTTTCGGATTGGCTCCTGCCTTTTATTCTGAGTCTTTCTTAACTCTGGGAAACCCCAGTGGCTGTGGGCTCTTCCTCGGCTCCTGCTTTGGAGGTAAGTCTGTTAGAGTGGGGTGTGACCTCGGTTTCAAGGTTGTCTTTTTGGTTCCGGGCTCCCATGCCTCTTCGGGGGTGGAGGGCTGCCTTCCAGGCAATGGAGAGGGCATTGGCCTCTGCAGGCTCTCATCTGGCCTCTTCTGTGTCAAAGTTTTATTCCCAGACTCCTCCTCATCCAGAGCTGCCACCAACCTCCACTCCTGGACAGCAAGCACCTAGGCTGTACGATCCACCTGCAAAGGGCACCTCTTTTTCCAGGTTCTCCTCAGAGATTCCCACTGAAGAGCCTCCCTGGAAGAAAAAGTGTAAGAAGAAACACTTAAAATTCCCCTGAGGAATCGTTCACAGAAGACATAGTGTTCGATGATGGCGAGGGTTCCCACGGTCACCCCTGGAAGACATCTCCTTCGGAGACATCCTATGGATCTTCAAACAGAAGGGTAACTGGAAGCCTAAAGACCATAACTCTGAGGAATCGGTGTACTTGCAAGCCCCATCAGTGCTCGCCCATCTACAGTAAACTCTTTTAACCAGCACCCATGGAAATTGATAGATGCTGGATAACTGTAGTTTCTGGTTGCTTGAGAGTTGTTATTAAAAATAGCCCTGAGTAATACTGTACCTTATATTGTTTGTTTTGTTTGAGTTGATCTCAGGTTGCGGGGAAAAGGAATTTATTCCCGTCTACCTGTTTAAAACTCTAAAAACTTAAGGTATGTTTCTGCAGGGAGAAAACAAAGTGCAACACATGAAAATTGTACTGTATTTCTTCAATATGTGTTTGCTGGTCACTTCAGTTCCAGTTAACTGAGAGTTTACTGTACTTCGGTGACCCCTCCCGCTGATGATCTCATTAAATTGATTGCGCAGCAGGCTTGGAAGGCTCCTAATTCCATAGAACCAATTCCCCGGAAACCTGACAAAATACTATCTGCTCCTGTGGACCACAGGCACTGGGCGAAAGGGTTAGCAGTACATGCCAGGGTGGTGGCGTCGGCCACCTGAACAGAACTAACTTAGGAGAGCTCCTCTGTTCATCCCCCCAACTAAGAGTCTAGGGTGAGGAACAGATTCGGAAAGCAGGTATAAGCTTCATCAACCTTCACATTAAGGTCTTTGAATTTTTTGGCATATTTTAGTAGACTCCAGAGGGACCTGATCAAGGAGCTATCAGATATCCTAGCAAGAGCTGTGTCTGAGGAGGTCCAGGACAAAGTGGCCTCCCAGTTAGTCACTCTGGAGTCTATTTCCAACTCTTCCAAGAGGCTCATTGCACATGCAGCAGAAGGGACAACCAGGTCAGCTGGTTTACGCGTTGCCATAAGACGACATGCCTGGATGTGCCTGGTGAGTTTGTGAAGCCGTTCAAGTCTTCCTTTATCAATGCTCCTTTTGACAGATGATCTTTATTTAGCCCCAAAGTCAAAGAAACTCTAACCAGGTGTGAGGAGGATGGAAAGACCCTGTCTGCAGTGGGCATATGTTTTTCTGCTCCCCAGTGGTCTTACTCTAGGAATCAGAGAAGCAGCAAGATGTGGTTCAGAAAATCCCAAGGGCCTTTTCAGGACACGTGGTGGAGGCCCCCCTTGGGGCAGAGGAAGGAGCTCTAATGGAAGATACTGACCCCATGGCAGAGGTGGCCCAGAGAATCAGGGGTCCAGAGATTCCTTCTCTGGGCAACGGTACCAGTGCTCCTGAAAGGAGGCTCTATTGCTTACCTCTGGAAGTATATTCACTCCACTCAATAGCCTGGCAAGACATAACTTCGGATGCTTGGGTGCAGAGGATTATTGCCAGAGGTTACTATATCCCCTTCACCCTTTTTCCAAGATCAAAACGAAGACTCCCCGATGTTCCACCCAGTCAGAGGGGCCAAGCAGTTTTAGATATTCAAAAGCTGCTAGAGAAAAGAGTCATCCAAGAAGTCTCAACAGACAAGATAGGATCTAGATTTTACTCGAGGTTCTTTTAAGTGCCAATAAAGACAGGGGACTTGAGACCAATTTTAGATCTCAGCCTTCTGAACAAGTTCGTTCAGAAAGCAAAGTTCTGAATGGTCACAGTTCAGTCTATACTGTCTTTATAGAGGAAAATGATTGGATGTGCTCAACAGACCTTCAAGACACGTATTACCACATGAAAATGGACAAATGCATCAGAAGGTTCCTCCTCTTTTGGCTAGGAGCCAGTCACTTTAAGTTCTGAGTGCTGCCCTTTGGTCTCACCACAGCCCCCAGAGTGTTCACCATATGTCTTGCAGCAGTCACAGCTCACTTGAGACTACAAGGATTCTGGGTGTTTCCTTATCTCGGTGACAGGCTTATCACTACTCCCCCAGGCATCTACTGCTTCAAGCAACAGACTTCATTCTGCACCTGTTCTCACTCATCTGGGCATCACAGTGAATCAAACAAAATCTCATCTAAGTCCCACTCAGGGTGTAGAGTTCATAGGAGCTTGTATGAATACCATCTCTTGTGTAACTTCCCTCCTCTTCACAGGCTACAGAAGATAAAATCCCAAGTAGAAGCTGTTCTCACCAAAGACAAAGCTCCTGCACTTATAGTTCTCCAAGCTTTTGGGTCCATGGCGGTGACCATTACCTTGGTTCCTGTAGCGAGATTCCATATAAGGCTTCTACAATGGCTTCTAGCATCCCAATGGTCCATTCTAACCCATCCAGTGACATACTCAATTCTTATCACCAATTGCTGCAAGAAGGAGTTATCCTGGTGGATGGAATCTGAGAAAACTCTTTTGGGCCCGTCCCTTCATTCCCCCTCAACCCAAGGCCATAGTGACCATGGACGCCTCCCAGATGAGGTAGGGAGGCATTATCTGGGAAGAACAGTTCAAGGCACTTGGTCCTCGATAAGAGGCCAACCTGCATATCAGTGTCCTGGAATTGTGGGCAGTGCTCTTAGCATTGCAAGCCTTTCAGTCTGGCCTTCCTCTAGGAACAATTGCATTTCAGTCAGACAACATGTCAGTGGTCTGGTACATCAACAAGCAGGGCAAAACCAAGTCTTATCCTGTGTGTTGGGGAGCACTCAGATTGTGGTAATTGGCGGTATCCTCCAACTGCTTTATAATAGCAGTGCACATCCTTGGGAGTTCAAATGTGATAGCAGACAAACTGAGCAGATGCATTCTCCTGCATCACAAGAGTTCTCTCAGTCCCAGAGTGACAAAGGAGATATATCATCACTGGGGCCAGCCTTGCTGCGACCTCTTTTCATCACCTATGAATAACAAATGCAGCAACTACTTTGCCCTAATCCCTCCTTAGGGGAGTCCCCAAAAGACACTGTCCTTCTAGATTGGCCCTCTGGTCTACTCTATGCCTTTCCCCCCATTCCCCTCATTTTGAAGAAAGCAAGCAAGTTGAGAAGCAAAGTGATCCGCATTGCACCTTTCTAGCCTCAACAAGTTTGGTTCCCCTTCCTTTGGCCTTACCTAATTCACCGTCCATGGATTTTGGACCCAGCTCCAGACCTGCTGTCTCACCCGCAGGGACTGGTGCACCCCACCCTTTAAAACCTCAAGCTTACAGCTTGGCTTGGTTCCTCCAATTCTGCTAGTTGCCAGGCAGAATAATTTACCTTTCCCAGTTCAAAAAATTCTACTGGCTTCACATAGACCATCCACCAGGAAACTCTACCTTAGCAAGTGGAAGATATTTTCGATTTGGGCATGCGATAATGATCTTAACCCCTTCTCTGCACCGGTGGGGAAAGTCTTTGAATTTTTAGCCATACTTTTTGATCAAGGAAAATCTGCTTCCATAGTTAAGATCCAGTTATCTGCTATTTCTATTTCCATAATGGCTAAGAAGACCATTCACTAATTTCCCATAGATTATGTAGAGTATTCCTAAAAGGAGTTTTATGATTAAAACCTTAGTTTAAAGACCCTCTAGTACATTGGGATCTGACCTTAGTTTTGCAGTCCTTGGTACTCCCTCCCTTTAAACCAGCAGTGACATGTCACTTAAAATTTCTCTCAATGGAAAACTGTTTTTCTAATGGCCATTACCTCTGCCAGATGAATTTCTGAGACTCAAGCCTTATGCTCAAAACCCCCATATTTGTTTTTTCATAAGGATAGAGTTTCACTAAGAACCAACCCATCCTTTCTTCCTAAGCTGGTCTCAGAATCCAATATTAAACTATTGACTTGCCCATTTTCTTTCCCATTTTTTCCAACAAACATGAATATCGTTTACATGTAGATGTTCGCAGACAATTATGTTTCTACGTTTTTTATATACCAAGTGGCACATTGTTGTGACAATTACGTTTTTACCTCAGCAGAACTAAATAATCTAGAAAATCGGATCAGTTGTTGGAATCTTTTGACAGTCCAACTCTAGGAAAATCTGTTTTAAAAGTTACCTTGTCAAAACGCTAAGAGCCTGTGTTACATATAGATATAGATTTTATATATATATATATATATATATATATATATATATATATATATATATATAGATAGATAGATATTTATATAGATATATATAAATATAAGCAACAGAATAATT
Source organism: Protopterus annectens (assembly GCF_019279795.1). NCBI lineage: Eukaryota > Metazoa > Chordata > Ceratodontiformes > Protopteridae > Protopterus > Protopterus annectens. The sequence goes on along the minus strand of NC_056726.1, from coordinate 641,270 downwards.
ACCACAGTCACCACAGCCAGGAAGATTTTCTTTATTGGAATAAGTGCTTTCGGATCTCCTGATCCCTCATCAGACCCATATAAAACATGTCTGTTAAAAAACTTTTAAATACTGAAACATACCCAATCAGGTCAGTGACGCACCCTCTCTATCAAACTTTCACACACACCTCCTAAGCCTTCTCCCTTTCAGAGCAGGTTTAATTGGTAACTATGCACTGAGACCTGAAGATTTGTATGCCTGCAGCCTGCCTATCCAGCACATTTCTGCTTTCTCTACTAAATTGTTAACATCTCCCCCTCTCTTGTTGTTACCTATACTGTGTATTACCCTAAAATAAAAAGAATGTCCTTCGTTCTCTTTAATATGCTTAAAAAGTTTTTTTTTTTTTTGCATCTTGCTGCCTAATGTCACTCACATGTTTAGACACCCTCTCCTTTAGCTGTCTCATGGTTTTACCCACATAAAAGGAATCACAGAGGTCACAAGTAGCCATATACACTGTGTTCCTACTGGTACAATCTGCATACCCATCAAAGTAATATTTTTTCTTTTGTTGTGTATGTAAAAATACATTTCCTTTATAAATAAATTTACAACAAGTACATCTGCAACATGGGTGGGTGCCATTTCTTTGTGAAACTACAGACTGGCAGTTCACATTTTTATCACATAGAAGCTTCTTAAGATTATGGTTGTTTCTAAAGGCAAGGCAAGGTACCTCCCCTACAGTCCCTTTCATTTCCTCATCTGACATCAGAATCTTCAAGTTGTTGCTTATCAGATTACAAATCCCCTTAATGTCACTGAAGTATGTAAGGACCATTCTGAGATCCTTACCTTCCTCTCTGTGTGAAAGCTCTTCTGTATGATTCCCCCTATATAAATACGGATGTTCTTCATTCCACATTGCTGCAGTCCTAACCATTGGGTAGTCCGCTGTCCAGTCGGCCCGAATACCAAAGTATATGGCTGACATCGGTCAAGGCGCATTAGACTGACGTCAGTACGTCAGGGTACTAATGCGCATGACCGACGCCATATCTTCAGTCTTTTTTGCCGCATGGTCCGATGCAGAAGCAGTTCTTGCGAGTGCAGGTTGGCGTTCTGAAATATTTCCGAAGTCGGAGTTTCAGACCGAATCAAAGTTGGCTAAGTACCCCGTTGGGGAGCATTTTGGTTTTTTCTTGCCTCAGTATTTAACCGGATGTCAGAAAAAGTGAATAACTGTATTTCTTGTGGGAAACAGATACCTCATAGGGATTACCATACTCTGTGTATACCTTGTTTAGGGCCTGAGCACGACGTTGTTGGTTGCCGCTCTTGTGCTAGATTTAATAAACGCACTATTAAGAGAAGGTTAGACTGTGCCAGGTTAGTGTTTGGGAAGCGTTGTAATTACAAAATTCCGTCGGATGCTCCGACGCCCGCTTCGTCTAAGAAGCGCAAAGACAAAACAGCGAAGCCTAGGGTGGATGAACCGGCAGTCCCGGACGTTGGTTCTTTAGAAGGCTCTGTGGAGCCAGAGGTTTTGCCAGGAGTTTCTTTGGAGTCTCAGGCAGACACTTTATTGTTACAGGATGTGCCCTCTCAGGAGGTAGGCCAGGCTGAGGGGGCTTCTCAGGTAACTGTTCTTCCCTCTGTTCCCAAGTTAGTTAGAGCTTCTCCTACTGTTGCCAAAACTTCTTTCAGAGGTAGGCCAAGTTCAGCTACAGTGGGGGTTTCTCCTAGCACTTCAGGTTCTGTGCCTAAGAAACATATGCTTAAAATGGCAGAAGATTTAATTACTATGATTAGAGGCTCTATGCCCCCTCCTGATAAGAGGCCTAGGGTGGAACCTGAGTTTGAGAGTTTGGAACAGTATTCAGAGGCTTGAGTCTTCTGGAAGAATTACAGGACTTTCCTCCTTATTCTGATTCTGATGTGGATGATTCCACACCTACAGCTTCTCCTCCTGAGGATTTCTCATTTTCAGAGACTCTGCATTCCATGAGGGTACACTTTAAATGGGAAGGCCAAGATTACTCTGATTCCAGGAAAAGGCTTAGGGAATTCTTATTTTTACCACAACATAGGCCCTTAGCTATACCTCCTGTGTTGAATGTGGTGGAAGATGTTTTTGCAGAGGCTTCCCTGAACCCTGACTCTGCCTCCTGCTCCTGTTAAACCTGATAGGTACTATAGGGTGCCCGAAGCTCATAAGTATTTGTTTAAGAGTCCTAGGGCGGACCCAGAAACTGTTTCTCAGGGGCCTAAAGGTGTTAAGGCCTCTGTGGTTAAAAATCCTGTTCCCACTGATAAAGAGGCAAGGGCTTTGGATAGGTGGGGAAAGAAAGTGTATACTTCTTCCACTCTAGCCATGAGAGCGTTGAATTGTCAGTTTCACATGCTAAAATATCATAATTATCTCCTTTCACAACTGAAATCTAAGGTGGATGCTTTGGCGGAAGGTATAGAGTGTAAAGAGTTGCTGGATTTACTTCATGTGTCTGAACAAGTGGGTAAGCATTCTTTGCAATGTGGTTTTGATGCTGTGCAGGCCTCCTCGAGGGTGGCTGCCACTAGTTCTGTTCTTCGCAGGCATGCCTGGTTGAGGGATCAGAATTTAGCTGAGCATGTTAAGACAAGGATTTTGGATGCTCCTTTACAGTTTGATGTGTTGTTTGGTTCGCCTGTGGAAGCAGTCCTGAAGAAAATGGAGGACAAAGCTAAGTCTATGCAAACTGTTAAAGATTTTTTGCAGGTGCAGCCACCGAAGTTTAGTAGAAATTGGCCTACTAAGGGATGGACATATCCTGCGTATGATTCCCAGTCTAGGGGTAGGTCTAGACGTGGTAGGGGCAGAGCTCAAGGTTCTTTTAGGCCTAGATCAGGGAGTTCACCTGCTCAGACTTCTGGTGAGAGCAGGGGTCAGTCCTTTCGTAAACAGACCCAATGACCTGCCTTTTCAGCTGCCAGTAGATTCTCGTCTGGCAGCTCCTTTGGGAGGAAGACTGTCTCTTTTCAAAGAAAATTGGGATTTAATTACTCAAGACAGATGGGTGTTGGATATCATTCACCACGGTTACAGGTTTTATTTCCATACATTGCCCCCTTTCAAAGGCATGCCAGACGTTCCTCCTACACAAAGGAAAGAGGCTCACAAGCAAATTTCTCTGTTACTCCAAATAGGGGCCATTCAGTCAGTCCCTGTATCGGAAAGGGGCCTAGGATTTTATTCTCGCCTGTTCCTAGTACCAAAGAAGGGGAACACGTGGAGACCAATTTTGGATTTATCTATCCTCAACACTTATCTGGACATTCCCAAGTTCAAGATGTTGACGTTACAACAGCTTTTACCTCTGCTGGGCAAAGACCACTGGATGGTAACTTTAGATCTCAAGGAAGCTTACCTTCATGTGCCTATAAGACTAAGTTGCAGGAAGTATCTGCGTTTTCGAGCTGGAAATTCTCATTATCAGTTCTCTGCATTGCCCTTTGGCTTATCTACTGCCCAGAGTATTCACAAAGGTTCTGGCTCCAGTGATAGCTTACTTCAGACTAAAAGGAATTCAAATCTATCCTTACTTGGACGACTGCCTGATTCTGGCTCAAGAAAAGGAGGACCTTCTACAGCATCTGGAATATGTTATAGCAGTGCTAAGATGCCTAGGGTATTCTGTGAGCGAAATAAAGTCCAGTCTAGTACCCTCTCAAGACATGTGCTTTCTGGGTGTGAGACTGAATACAGCAGCCCAGATGGCCTTTTAACCCCGGACAAACAACAGAGTCTATCCCTTTACTTTCATCGACTATCTCATCAGTCCGTGCTGACTGCAAGGACAGTCCTTCAAGCATTAGGGTTCATGGCATCTTGTATTCTGGTGCTTCCCAATGCCAAACTGCATATGAGGAAGCTGCAATGGTATCTCAAAAATGTATGGACACAGCACTGCCAGGATTTGGACACTGTCATTCAAATAATACCTTGCATTCAAAAGGAATTTTTGTGGTGGGCTCAGGAATGTCACCTAAACAAGGGACTCTCTGTGACCCGGCCAGAGGCGAGTCAGATTCTAACGACAGATGCCTCAGACATAGCTTGGGGAGCTCATCTAAATGGAAAGTGGATACAAGACAAGTGGCCTGCCAGACTACAGCATCTACATATCAACATGAAAGAGATGTTAGCAGTCCAGTTTGCATTAATGGCTTTCAAGGAGTTACTTCTTCCAGGGCAGGTGTTGATTCTAACAGACAACACAACTGTCATGTGGTACATCAACAAGCAAGGGGGAACACATTCTTACCCATTGTGCAGGCAAACAATGATTTTATGGGAGACTGCGCTCAGCTTGCAACTAACTCTTCAGGCAAGGTTTCTGCCGGGAGCACAGAACTCCTTAGCAGATGTGTTAAGCAGACAAATCATGGATCCCCACGAGTGGAAACTGGATCTTCATGTATTTCAAAGGTTGACAGTGTCCTGGGGAACTCCAGACATAGATCTGTTCGCTTCTCCACTAAACCACCAGCTGCCAAAGTTTTGCACAAAGAGGTTACATCACACAGCTTGGAAAGTGGATGCTCTTTCTTTCAGTTGGAAAAATCTTCATGTGTATGCGTTTCCACCTCTGCCTCTTCTTCCAAAGGTGCTTCTAAAGGTCAGACAAGACAAGCCAAGGATGATTTTAATAGCTCCAGATTGGCCTCGGCAGCACTGGTACCCATTACTGAGGAGTCTAGTAAAGAAGCCTCCATGGCCTTTACCCTTGATTCCACACCTTTTGTCTCAGAGAGAAGGCCACCTGCTCAATGTCAAGCTTCGTTCTCTTCATCTAACAGCATGGCATATTCTGTTTTGAGACACAGCCAGTCTCAACTTCCTCAACAAGTTTTAAATGTGATTATGGAAGCTAGAAGACCTAGTACACGGAAAGTGTATGCAGAAAAATGGAAGAGATTTTTATTTTGGAGTGCAGCAAGGAATTTGGAGATTTCTGAGCCTAATTTGAGTGTGGCTCTTCAATATCTTACTGAGTTATTGGACAAAGGTTTGTCCTTCTCTTCCATTAAGATTCATGCTGCAGCAATTTCAGCTCACTATGATTGTGACCCACCATTGTTTTCGCATCCTTTGTTCAAGCAGTTTCTCAGAGGGGCAAAGAATATAAGACCCCCACGTAGAGCTCCTACTCCTGCTTGGGATCTCAATTTTGTGTTGGAAAAACTTACTCTACAACCTTTTGAGCCTGCGGGTACTGCTGATTTAAAATATTTGTCATGGAAGACTGCTTTTTTGTTGGCTATTACTTCTGCAAGAAGGGTTTCTGAGTTGCAGGCCCTTATGGCAGTAGAGCCCTTTCTGATTTTCCATAAGGATAGGGTATAATTACGTACTAATCCTTCCTTTATGCCCAAGGTGGTTTCTAGTGTGGCTTTAAACCAAACTATTCATTTGCCTACTTTCTATGCAGATCCCCAAAATAAAGGGGAAAAGATTTTGCACACTTTAGATGTACATAGGCAGTTGCGTTATTATTTAAGCAGGACTAAGGATTTCAGGCAGTCTCAGCAGTTGTTTGTTTCTTTTGCTTTGAGTTCTCAGGGCAAGCCTGTGTCTAAGCAAACTATTTCTAAGTGGATTGGGTTTTGCATTTCTTTTTGTTATTCCCATCATGGCAAGGAGATTCCAGCTGGGATTAGGCCTCATTCCACTAGGGCTACTGCCACTTCAACAGCATTTTTAACGGGGGTGGCAACTAAGGATATTTTAGAGGCAGCTACTTGGAGTTCAGTGCATACTTTCTCTAAGCATTACCACCTTCCTCTCTACTCTAAATCTAGGGCTGGTTTTGCCACAGCCATTTTGCAAGGCATGTTGGCAGCTCCTGCTTCTTTATGATTTGCCAGCCTCCCTTACCTCTGCTTTGGGATTCTACCCAATGGTTAGGACTGCAGCAATGTGGAATGAAGAACATAGTACAGTTTTGTACCTACCATAAATGTAGATGTTCGAGGATCCACATTGCTGCAGTCCAATTTACCCTCCCGCCTTCCCCTCTGTGTTTAGGGGTGGTGGTGTGAGTTGCTGTATATTATTGTACATCTGTATATATATATATATATATATATATATATATTGTATATAACTTTGGTGCAGGGCTTTTTGGTGTTTTGGTTTGGGCCTTGTTTTTTTTAGGGTCTTCTGACATCTGGGGCAAGAAAAGACTGAAGATATGGCGTCGGTCATGCGCATTAGTACCCTGACGTACTGACGTCAGTCTAATGCGCCTTGACCGACGTCAGCCATATACTTTGGTATTCGGGCCGACTGGACAGCGGACTACCCAATGGTTAGGACTGCAGCAATGTGGATCCTCGAACATCTACATTTATGGTAGGTACAAAACTGTACTTTTCCCTGTGTCCTCTCTTAAATCCTATACTTGTCTCTGTGCAGCGGTCACTTCACCTTGTTAGTACCCTCTCCTCAAAAAATTGTTCCCCATAGTTTCAGCTACTTCAATAAACTTCCCCTGGGGTGTGAAGTCTAGGTGCTCTAAGGAAATGTCCCTTTAGGACATTCCTATGAACATGCCCAGGGTGCATACTAGATCTATGCAGAATACTATTCTTCCAGCACTCTTTCCAATAGAGGGCAGTATGCATTTCCCCAGATGCAGTGTCCTGTTTCAACCTAATGTCAAGTAAGTCAATACTTTCAGTACTATGTTGCATTGTGAAACGTAAAAAAATCAGTGGTAGTTTCTAAATATGCAACAAAAGCATGCAACTGTTCAGTACTCTCCCCATAAGATAAAGACATAGTCTACGAACCGTTTGTAGAAATTAATACATCTATGGAACAGGTTATTGCCAAACACACAGAATTCTTCCCATTATGTCAACACCATATTGGCATAGGTGTTGGCACATGGGGTGCACATGGCCACACCACATTTCTGCAAGTGTAAATCATCTTCAAACAAGAAGATATTGTTCTCAAGGATGCATTTCATCAGGATACATAGCAATTCTATCTTTCTACGATCATACTCACTTTTATTGCTAAGAAATGTTTCCAATGCTTCTAAGCCATAATTATTCGGTATTACGGTGAGTAGTTTTTTTTATATCCGTCATCACCATAGTCAAACAACCACCATTGTTACTGTCCCCTTTATATAGCCCTAAATCTCTAAGGAAATGTTGCAAGTCCTTCATTACAGCTGGTGCTAACCCAAGTAAGCCCTTTAAGTTGCTGTCAACATATATTGATGCTGGTTCTGTTGTCCAGCCAGCTCCAGCTACAATGAGGCGCATTGGTGGATCAGTACAATCTTTGTGCACCTTGGGTAAACATTTAAAAATGGGGATGAGAAGACGCATAACATTCAAATAATTAAAAAGCTCTTCAGTTATTAAGCAACCCTCCTTCATTGCACATAGAATAAGCCTTACTCTAGTTTTAATATTTTCCATTTGTGTAATTGTAATAGATTCATATGCATCATCATTCTCCAAAAAAGCTTTAATTTTCTGGGAGTTATATGCCCTGTCCATGAGCACTGTCCCTCCCCCCTTATCTGCCGGTCTTATAACAAGTTTGGGGTCATCCTGTAGATCTTTCAGTGCCACCCTCTCCTCCTGAGTAACATTACAAATATGACATCCAGATTATCCATGCAAAGTGGAGATCTTTCTCTCTCGCATACATTAATAAAAAAGTGTCTAAAACAGCCTTGTACACAAACACGCTAGGTTTTCGAAACAGGGAAAGCTCAGTATCCACAGAATTTTATATATATATGTTTTAACATTACTTCCTTGCCAAACAATCTAAGGCTCAGTAGAAAATTCTCTATTTTTGATTTAACAGCTGGAACAAATTGTAAACCTTTATTCAAAACTTTAACATGTATTTCAGTCAAGTTGAAACTTGATAAGTTAAAAATTAATGTCTCTTCACAGGCTGATGTTAACATTTGACTCTTCTGTCTTCTGAGAGATGTCTCCCCCTCTTTCTCCCTCGGCTCAGAGACCTCATCTCTTTCCCCTTCCATACTTTCCTCACTTGGAGGAGTAGTGAGGGAAAAAACATTTTAGAAACAGTAGCTGTCTTAGGTCACGCTCCAGCACCTGACTCTCCAGGATATTCATTCTGTTGCTGTTCTTTTACAGTGGTATCTACCACTGTCATAGTCTTTCTCACAGAAATGTGAGAGTTTCCAAGGTGAGTCTGAACCTCACTGTGCAACTCAGTTTGTAGGTTGTTTTCTGTATGCCCATTCACCCATGCAGATGTTTATCTCCTCATCCCCTCAGGTACAAGCTTTTTCCATGCAAATACTTCCCCTTTGAAAAAATCAGCATAGTCTGTTTTTAGTTTTCACATCTTTTGTTTTTCTATCTTATTATCAAAAACAGACACTTTTAGATGTATGTCACTAAATTTGTGAACATGAAAATCAGTAGTAAATGTACCTTTTGTTTCCTGTTGCTTCCGCTCAGTGTAATCAATCAGCTCTTGTTCCTTTGGTTCAAAATACTTAATCAGAAGCTTCATATACCCAAAGCTTGTTTCTAGGTTAAGCTTCTGCCATTCCTTCAGTAGATTTGGATGCGCTTGGCCCTCTGTAGACATAACCAAAATCTGTAGGCCTCTAGGAACAGTAAGGCATGACTCCAAATGGAAGCATTGCCACTGAAGTCTCTAAGTCAAACAGACTGTTCTCAAGGTCTCTGGTGCTGCGTATAAAAGCACTGTGATCCAAATGCTCCTCAGGGCTATGGTTAGTTTCTGTATTTAAGTCAAGGCACAACAGAGGATTCACATTAAGGCGTAATAAGCCCTTATTCATGCCCTTCTTGGCCATGCACCGAGAAGTATTTAATAGTTCAATACCATCTGTGTTACTCAAGAGTCCAAGCCAATGGTCTCATTCATACTGTTGATCCACGGTCGGTAATCAAACTCCTCTGCTGTGCCAGATAACCCTTCTGCCATGTGTGGTTCTGCTTCCAAGCAAAGAAGAACACAAGACAAAAGTAGGAAGCCTCCCACTGAAGAACTGTGTAACACAAAATATCCAAGCAACAGAATAATTACCACAGCCACCACGGCCAGGGTAACAAAGTATACAACACCAGTAAAATGGAAGATTATCTTTATTGGGATAAGCACTTTCGGATCTCCTGATCCTTCATCAGCTCCATATAAAACAAGTCAGTTAAAAAACTTTTAAATACTGAAATATACCCAATCAATTCAGTGACACAGCCTCTCTATCAAAATTTCACACATGCCGCCTAAGTCTTCTCCCTTTCAAAGCAGATTTAATTGGTAAGTAGGCATTGAGACCTGGAGATTTGTATGCCTATATGTCCATATTTTAACTCATTTTAACTCTGGTAAAACACCTGTATAAAGTTTTTTGAACCATGTGTACAAAATAAGGAAGAAAGCCAATTCTCTAAAGACTTTTAACCATGTAACTCTAATTGGCAGTATCAAAAGCCTTTTTATCATCAAAATGGGGTCTATATTAGATGAATGAATGCTTAAAATGTCGAGTATGACATGCTCGACAGCTTTTAAGCGAAAGTTCATCTAAACAAAACCCCATAAAGTCGAAACAAAGAGTTTTGAAAAGTTATAGTTGGCCAGCCGTCAGGAAGCCAATGGCTGACTGCTAAAATGTACTGAACACCATTAACCGCCCCCCCAAAAAAAATAAAACTAAAACAAAATAAAGTAGGGGGCTTCGACCCCCCCCCCCCCACTTAAATATACCAACTCCAAGATCGCACCACAGTGACAGACTGTTATAACATTACACAGGGTGAAAGACAAAACCTCACCACAGTGGAGGACTGTAAGAATGGCTAGACAAGGTGAATGTTCTGATGTCAGCTGTTGGTTTCCTGGCAGCTGGCCAACTATAACTTTTCAAAAGTCTTGTTTCGACATTCTTAGGTTTTGCTTAGATGAACGTTTGCTTAAAAGCTGTTGAGCATGTCGTACTCAACATTTTAAGCGTTCGTTCATCTAATAGGGAATATACTCTCAGCAGAGTCTTATTTTCCTTAACAGCATTGTCTACCAATAATAAAGTTTTCATAACAATATTGACAGCTTGCCTTTATTTAAAAACCCACATTTGTTAGCTACTGTTTAGCTTTTATTGCTATAACTGATTTGTAATTTGCATTTTGATCCACAGTGTATGTCCTTCCATATCCGGCCAGAATACAAAAGCCTTAGGTTGTTACAGGGAAATTGTATGTCACACCTATGCTCCCTGCTTATGACATAGGATATAAAGGTGACGTACAGACATACTTTCCTCAGAACTTCATTGCCATCAGTCCGAACATCATCTTCAGTCGTCTGTCTGAACGCTTCTTTACCTGCTGGTTACCAAGCCCTTTCAGATAAGTGTCCCGTTGGGGTTTTTCTTCTTATCTTGCCTTTTTCTTTTTGTTGTAAGTCTAAATGTCATCCTGAAAGGGAAAATGCCAGTGTGGGAGACAGATTCCCCATAAGGACTGTCACAATGTTTGTTTTGCTTAGGTGCTTCTCAGAACCATACATCATGCTGTATTTGTCAGGCATTTGTCCCTAAAACTCTTCGTAGTTGTCCCCCTTACTTATCCATCTACCTGGAAAAACAATTTCTTAAGCTGTTGGCACAGGGTACAATGGTGGAATCTTCCTGGCCCAAGGGTCAGCTGTCTACTAAGAAGAAGACCAAAAATGTTAGGTCAGATTCTACTGCTGTACAGTCTCCCCTGGACATCTCTGTCTCAAGGCTGGTAAAAACCTGGAGGATTGGCCATTTTTTTTTTGTCAAATTCCTATTCTTCCCATTCCTCTACTGTTTCAGAGACCAGCATGGGTCTGGCTTTTCTTACATCCTCAGAGGCTCTGCATATGTCCTTTTTGATTTTTCATGGGGAACCTCAGCTGATAATATCCAAGGGATGTTCCACAGATTCTTGTTAGGGAGGAGATTCCCACTACCTTGATGAGTGTTGGCAGGGGTCTGAACCTCCTAAGATGTTTAGGGATAATCATAGGAGGTTACTAGGCCCTAGGGCCCTTATAAGCCTAACCAAGTTAACTCTTGTTCCCAAGAGTGTCTGTTATGGGTAGACCGTTAATCCTTGTTCCCAGGAGTATTTGTTATGGGTACACACTAATTCAGCACCTGTTACTCATGTCTAAGAGGGACACAGGTGGAACCCCCAAGGCGAATTTACAATTTCCCATCCAGTCATCCAAATTACACTTAAATAAGGTTAACGAGGGGCTGTGCTTAACATGGGATGGAAGTCTTTTCCAGAGATGAGGTAATCTCTGTGAGATAAATCTGTCCCTCCAGCAAGTTCTGTTGATGTCACATACCTTGTTAAGGTCCCTTGAGCACGTAACACTTGTACCGTTTTACTTGTGAATCTGTAGCATTTCCATTAAGGCAGGGTTAGATATTGCTTAATATGCAAGGCACAGGTCACCTCTGAGCAGTCTGTACGACACACCCCAGCCCCCTGCTCCTAAAAAACCTGATAGGTTTTATAAGGTGCCTACTGATTGTAAATTTCTTCACAAGTGTCCATTTGCTGATCCTCTCTTTCTTCTGATAAGCCTTTGATGCTTTTGCCTTCTACTAAACTGCTTCCCTCTGACAAGGGATAGTAGAGCCATGGAAATATTGGGCAAAAAGGTGTACACGGCTCCTACCCTGGTCTTTTGTGCTGTGAATTAAAAGACCCCATATGACCAGGTATGTTTTATCCCTTCTGTATCGGGGCTTTTAAGCTATTTCAGACCACCTGAATTCTGAGGGCAAGGCTTTGGACCTCTGTTTGTTGGGGTCCTCTTCTCAAGTGGTCTGCCATTCCATTAAATGTAGTTATGATGCAGCCGATGCCTCTTCTAGAACTGCTACCTTTGGTTTTGTGTTAAGGAGTTATTCCTGGCTTTGGCTTCACCTTCAGCCTTTGGCTGACAATATTCAGGGAAGCTGGCAGATACTTCTCATGACAATAAAAATCTCTCTGGTTCTGCAGCTGCTGAGCTTTTTAAGTCTGTTCAAGAGAAGGGTAAGGCTATTCAGGAATTGAAACATATTGTTGTTTCCCCTGTTTCCAAATCTCAGAGGAATTGTCCTACCAAGTCTGCCTTTGTACATAGACAGTCCCACCCTCCTCCCAAAGGTAAAATAATGGGTTTTAGAAGGGCTGCTCCTGCTAAATCTACTCGGGCTGCTACAGCTCAGGGGTATTACATGGTATTGAAATCCCTTCCTCCTTTTTTGGGCATTCCGCAACCTCCTCAAGAATTTCAGAACCTTTTGTCTCAAGGAACCATCCAGACAGTATCTGCTTCTTAAAAGGAGAAGGGATTTTATTCCAGAATGTTTCTGGTTCTCAGGAAAGAAGGTATCTGGAGACCCATTCTGGATCTTTCCAATCTCAACGCCTTTTTAAAGGTTCCTTCCTCTTGATTGCTGTCTCTTCAAACCTTGTTTCCTCTTCTACCTCAGGCTTTTCTAGTCTCTCTGGATCACAAGGAGGCCTACCTCCATGTTCCTGTTCATCCCCATTTCAGGAAATTTTTATGTTTCTTCAGTTCTCTGTTTTGCCCTTTGGCGTGGGGGAATACAGATCTTTCCTTATCTGGATGACCTGCTCATTCAGGCTTCCTTTCCAGCGACCTTGCTTCAGCATCTTCACTATGCTATTTGCCTCGTGCAGAGCCCAGGATTTGCAGTGAATTTCCAAAAATGCTTCCCGACTCCTTCTCAGGATCACATTTTTCTTAGATGCAGACTCCAGACCATTCCTTTTCTGGAATCCCTGCCACCTCCCAAGACTTTAACTCTGATTGCATTTTTTTCAATCCCTTCTTTCTCTGGTCTTAGTTACAGCCAGGGAGTTTCTAAGGGCTGTAGGATACATACCTTCCACTGTTCTTATGCTTCCTCTAGCCAGGCTTCATGTGAGAAAGCTACAGTGGTTTCTAAAGTCAGTCTGGCTTCAACATTCTCATCCTTTGGACTTTCCAGTTTCTCTACTTTCATGCCTCAAGCTAGAGCTTCAGTGGTGGATTCATCAGCTTTCTCTCAACCCAGGACTTCGTTTTCAGCCTCCAGTCCCCTCTCAGGAACTATTTTCAGATGCCTCAGACATGAGGTGGGGAGCTTATCTCAGCCAACTAAAGGCTCAGGGCCTTTGGTCCCTTCGTTAGAAGAAGGACCATATCAACATCAAAGAGATGAGGTCTTTTCTTCTGGCCCTTCAGGCTTTCCATTCTGTATTCCTTCCAGGGCCCCTCAAAATCTTTACAGGCAATACTACAGTGATGTGGTACATCAGCAAGTAAGTGAAGACACTGTCTTACCTCTTGTGCAGACTAGCTCTTCAGGTTTGGGATCTGGCTGTCCACTATCAGGTGACTCTTTAGGATGTTTATATTCCTTCAGAACAGAACATTATGGCAGACTCTCTGAGCAGGTCCATAGCACAGACTCACTAATGGATGCTCCACAGAGATGTGTTTCAGGACATTGTCCACTAGTGCTAGTGGGGTACTCATCAGATAAATCTTTTTTTTTCTTCCCTCTGAACAGACATCTTCCTGTCTTTTGCACCAGTGTCCCATGTACTCTGGCTTGGAAGGTGGACGTCCTTGCTTTCTTCTGGAAGTGGATGTTTCTTTATGCCTTCCCTCCCCTTCCTGTCATACTAAGGGTCCTGTTCAAGATTGAACACGACTCTCCCAAAATTTTGTTGGTGACTCCCTTTTGCCCCAGACAGTATTGGTTCCCTCTTCTTCTGCACTTAGCCAAGGGTAATCATCACAAGTTACCTCACAGCGTGGACCTGTTCACCCAAGACAAGGGGTCTCTCATCCATCCCCACTTGTCCACTCTTCAACTGACATTGCGGGTGATAAGGTTTTGTTCCCTTTTACGCATCTTTTTTTCTATGGACATGCTTCTGGTTCTTGAGGAGGCCAGGAAACCCACAACCAGAAAATCTTATTTGTCCATATGGAAGAGATTTACTGTTTGGTGTCTTGCTCATAACCTGGATCCATTTTCTATGAATGTTCCTTTGGTTCTGTCTTATTTGTGTGAATTGCTCTATGCTGGATTGGCGTACTCTTCAGTTAAAGCCTGCCTTTCAGTTATTTCTGCTTGTCTGCCTTTGACTCCTCCTTTGGCTTCTAGATTTGAGGTCAACCAATTCCTTAAAGGTGTCCTTCATATTAGACCTCCTAGGAAGCCTATTCCTCCTTCCTGGGACCTTGATTTTGTTTTTTAAAAATTAACCTGGGCTCTTTTTGAGCCTGCAGCTTCAGCTTCCTTACATTATTGTAGTTGGAAGACTGTTGTTCTTTTCACCCTTACTTTAATTAGACAGGTTTCTGAGCTTCAGGCCGTTATAGCTGTACCTTCTTTTCAGTTTTTCATAGCGACAAGGTGTCTCTTCGTACTAATCCTTATTGTATTCAAAAGGTTTTTAATGCGTCTCTTAACCAGTCTGTTCATTTGCCCACTTTTTTCATTCTCCGCAGTGTGCTATTGAGAAGATTCTTCACACTTTGGATTTGCATACACAGTTCAGATATTATTTAGAGAAACTAGTGGTCTTAAAACTTTGTCGATGAGTCCAGTCACAATAATTCCCAAAAAGGATGAAAACCAGGTAGCGTTCCAAAGCAACAAGCCTTTTGTTCATCACAGGCAAGCGATCCTCAGTAACAAAAGTCTGAAATATTTTACAGTATTAAACATGTCAGCTTTTATACATTTAAAAGTAGGTGTAGAAAATATGCATATTGTTTAATTTTAAGCCAGCCTGTTCAAGGCAAACAGTCTAAACAGGGCCGTAAAAAGTGCATTTTAGAACAGCAACTACCCATCCCCACAGAGTATTACCGATTAGGTCAAAATAAGTCCTTGTTAATTCTATAAAGTCTGTATAAAGCAGAGAAATATGGAAATCAAGAAAAAATACAAATGGAAATGTTTATGGAAGAATTAAATATGCCAAGGTGAGAGGCAGATGAGGCTCAATTACTACCGGTTAGGATAGGGAGGAGATGAGATAAAAATTGTGATGTATAAGCAATCTGCAGGAAAGTCCCCAGTAATAGATGGTGTTCCTGTGGAAGTTTGGAAGCTAAGAGGGGAAAAACTGATGAAGATCTGGAAGGTTTTGTTTAACAGTATTTTAAGAGTAGGATGTGTGCCAACATCCTGGAAGAAAGCAGTGGTAGCTATAATATCTAAAGAGGTTAAAAATCAGTCAGACCCAGCTTCATACAGGCCCATTTCAATACATGTCTATAATGACTAAAAGAATGACAAAAGTAATTCCAAAATTGATAGATATGGATCAGTGCAGTTTTGTGGTGGGAGAGGCAAACATTTGACAATATTAACAGAACATTGATGATCCAGAGGGAAGCAGAATGTAATAAAATACTGTTATCGTGGTTGGTGGGTATTGATGCAAAGAAAGCATTTGACAGAGTAAGCTGTGACTTTATGAGCAGGGCAATGGAAGCATTTGCATTTCCTGAAAAAAATTGTAAGGTTGATTTGGAGGATATATGAGGGATTGGCAACGAAAATTGAAGTGGGTGGGGTCCTGTCTTGATAATTTCTGCTTGAACAGAGGAATCGGGCAGGGATGTCCTCTTTCCTCTTTGTTATTTGCATTATGTTTATAACCACTTCCAAAGAAAATAATGGACTCAGAAATTCAAGTATATAATTGGTTTGGTAGTCAAGAAAAGCGGGCTCTATTTGCTGATGATATTTTATACCTGACAAAACTGGAAAGAGACAATACAGTGTTGTGGAACATTTTAAGACACTTTCAAATCTTTTCGGGATAAAAAATGAATGAAGCTAAAATAAAGGCAATAACAGTAAATTATGTGCCCAAACACAGTTTGGTTCAGCAATATCCATATTCTTGGGGACATGATATAATGAAGTATGGATTAAAAATGATTCTGGTGTGGCAGCCAAGGATACGTGGGAAGAGACTAGACAAAAGATAATACAACAACTGAGAAAATGGAAGCTTTGTTATATGATATGGATAGTAAGATATAAGCAGTCAAAATGTTTAGTCCCTTTAGTTTTATACACAGGTCAGGCATATTTTTATCAACCAGAGAAGTTGTGAATAGCAATTAATAAAGAGCTGAAGGACTTGATCTGGGAGGGGAAGATGGCAAGAGTCAGGTGGGCTAAGATGATTCTTCCAGCAAAGCAGGGTGAATTGGGATTACCCAATTTGAAGGGGTATTTCAGAGCTACACATTTAAGGCTCCTATACATAGCACAAGCAGAAAATTATAATTGAAAGTAGAAAGGGATGATGTTGAAATAGGGAGGATGCTCAAGAAATGAGAGACTGGTATTTTGGATGTAGCTCTTTAAGGAGAATAACAATAATTATACAGAATATTATGTACGTAAAGTAACAAAGTATTCTTTCTCAACACAGGAAAGGAGAAAGGAGGTTCTGCCGATACGGATGACTGCAATTACTGATATAGACATTAGGCAACAGTGGGCTGGAATTTATTGTAGACAACTGGCAAAAGGACCCAAGGTATTGGGAGCAAGTAACTGGAGAGGGAAAGGTAATAGAATGGGATGAGGTCAAGAATTTATTTGGACTGCAGGTTAGAGATTGCCTTCCCTATCAAGGATTGATACCAGAGTACAGGCAAAGAGAAAGAAATAGGGGAGGTCCTAAATGAAAGACCAGCAGTGGTAGAGTTTTTACTAGAATCTAGAACAGAAGCTACCATTAAAAAAAGAATAATTAGTAGAGCATATAAAATATTGCATAATAACTGTAAGAATCAGTCAGAGGAAGTTAGAAAGGATTGGGAAGACAGATTAGATAAGCAATTCACAAAGAAACAATGGGAGCATATACATACGTCTCCCAGATATGCAACAGAATCTAGAAGATTTAGGATTTTTGTTTGGAAATGTTACATAGATATTTTTATACCCCAAATAGACTCCAGAGAATTTTTCCTCAGGTAGACAGCAAATGTTGGAACTGTGACGGGTAGGAAAGAGGTACTTGGGAACATATTTTCTGGGATTGCTGTGGGTTGGTGGACTTTGTGTATTGCATGCAGGATGCACCATCAGAGATGCTGGGTGGGCGGATTGGTGTGATGAGGAAGATGATTTTTCTTAGCTATGCTACAGAATCGGAATTGCTTAGACATTGTAAGGCCTTGTTGTGTCTAATTATGGTGGCTGCCAAAAAGCAATTACTAGAAAATGGAAATCAAAATCTAAACCAACTATATTAGAAGTAGTGAATATATTAACAGAGATAAAACAACTGGAATTGAGATCTTTAGAAAAGGGAAGGAACAAATTACACAGGAAAAAATGTGAATTGTGGGAACAGTACATACAGGGGAAAAATGAGGTTAAAAGAAGGCAGGACTTAAACGAGTTATGTAATGTTTGAAAATGGCAGCGTAGATTATAAGTGGTTTATAATGTTTCCATCTGGGAGTGCGTCAGTGTAATTTGTGATGTAAAATGCTTACAACTAGGATTGTCAGTGTGGTTTGTTTTCATGTATATAAATTTATGATTGCTTATGTCATAAATGTTTGTTTAATAAAGATGTTTCTTGTTTAAAAAGGGGACAGGAATTGAATAATTTATGTAATATTGCTTAGGTTATATGATGTATAGCAGTATATGTGAAGTATGGTGTTTTTTAATGTTAATTTGTTAATACAGTTTGATTAGTTTTGTATAAATGTAAATTTGCCTTTGTCTCAAGTGATAATTTAATAAAGGTATTAAAAAAAAAAAAAAAAGAAAAAAAAAATCTGAATCCCAGTTAAGGAAAACACTACCTATCAGTTTGCAACCCACATTCCCAAATCAGGTATTAAGATAAGTTTTTTTTTTTTTTTTTTTTTTATGCAGTTGTGTACAATCTTACCATAGCAGTAGATACCCTTCCCTTCACTGTTGCGGTATTTGCTCCCTCCTCCCCCTTTTTTCTTTTTTCCTTCTGGATGCACATGGTGTTTTACTTCTTGGACTGTTGCTCCTCCTGGAGCTTTTCAGTTCTGAGGAAAGTACATTCATACATTACCTTTATGCCTATGCCGTTACTGGGGAGCATGTGTGTGATGTACACCTTCCATATAACAACATAAGGCCTTGGCATATTGTCTGGATGTTGGGCTACCCTTGGCAGGGGATCCCTAGTGTAAGGAATTCTGCAGCATTGAAGGAAAGGACATCTACTGTTATGGTAAGATTTTACACAGCTGTACTGTTTATAAGAAACAGGTGATTTATGGGCTTTATCTAGTTAAAGAATGAATGAGATTGATGCCTTTTTCAGCTCTTGGATGTGGATAATGTCCTAGTCAGTTGCTGCAGTATTCGTGACTTGAGGGATATCTCTGCCAGTAGGTGACCTGACGTCAGCCAATATACAAAAGTCTTTACTAATGTAGGGTACATGGTACGTTGCGAGTAAGCTGCAGTCAGACTTTGGCCATAATAGGGACATATGCACATACCATCCTCAGAACCTTTCTGCCACCAGTCAGAATGCCATTCCAGCCATTGGTCTGATTATTTCCAATGTTTGCAGCTCAGCATTTTCAGATAAGTGCCCAGTTGGGGAATATTTTTTTTCTCTTCTACTGTTTTGGTATGTCATCCATAAAGGGCATGTGCTAGTGTGGAAGACAAATTCCACATAAGTATAGCCATACCCAGATCTCTTTTGTCTAGGCCCTAACCATGACCACAGTATTTGCCAGTACTTCGTTCCCAAGACCCTTAGAAGTAGGCTTTCTTCTCTCACTATCTATCTTGAAAACCAATGGCTTAAACTATTAGCTAAGCATATGGATGATACCTTGAGGTATGACTCAGAGCCACCAAAGCACAAGGCCAAGAAACGTCAGCCTACACCTTCCACTGCATCTCCACTGTCTGACTTATATCCCGAGGTGTTTGTCAACCATGAGGCGCGTCCAACTTCTGGGATGGAGTCATAGGCTGAAACTAGTTCTGAGGTCACCTTGACTTCAGCCGCAAGCATGTCTCTGGAGCTGGAACAGACGTCCAGTCAGGACATCGAGGGGGAGCATTCAGGGTCCTAAGGAGTTAACACACACACTTCAGTGACCAAAAACATCGAGCCTGAAACCTGAAAACAGGCCATTGACCGGTCCTCCGACTGTGCATAAGATAGTATCTCCTGCTAAGAAAAAACAAAAGGCAAAGCATGTATCCACTTCTAAAGAGGCCCTGCAGGTTGCCAGGACTTCTCTCAGAGCCTGTTTCAGGCCTTCATGGCACTCAGGCAGCCTTCCTCTTAGCCTACCACTACTCCTCTCTCTCATCCTTCTCAGAAAAGGGTTAGGGACAGTGACACATCTGATGAATTCTCTTCAGACGAAGAATCTTTGGACTCCTCCACACAAATTCTCTCTCCTCAGGAATGTGTCTCTTCTAAAGAAGAGTCAATGGGTACAGAATCCCCTATGGAAGAAATTTTCTTTGGGGAATCCATCCTGAAAATGAGAGAATACTTTAAGTGGGATACTTCCCAAATTTCAGATATTCAAAAAAAGGTACTACGAACTCCTACAAGTTATCCTTCCCAGCTCTTCTGCAATGTGCCACCAGTGCATCCAGCATTTTTAGATGCTTTTAATAATGCCTCCCAAACACCACATTCCCAAGCCCCAGCCCCTAAGAAGCCAGACCACTTCTACAAAGTTCCTGAGGACTGTAAATTCTTCTTTAGGTGCCCTGCTGTATACCCAGCAGTCATTTGTTGCAACTGATAAACCTTCAAGAATGCTGCCTTCCACCTCCCTACTCCCTTCGAACAAGGAGAGTAGACCCCTTGAAAGACTAGGGAAAAAAGCCTACACTTCTGTTACTTTGGCTTTCAGGGCCATTAACTGTCAGACTCATATGACAAAATACTCTCTAGAACCAATGTCCTGAACATTTCTATTTCAGACCTTCCAGACTCTGAGGGTAAAAATCTGGCCCTGTCTCTCTCAGGAGCTTTTTCCCAAGTGGCAAAGACATTCCATGAAATGCAGCTATGATGCTGCTGAGCTTGTGCTACACCAGCTGCAACTGGGTCAGTCCTCAGAAGATTTTAGTGGCTTAGACTTCAGCCACTACAAGACAACTTCAAATCTAAATTAATGGATGCCCCACTTTGACAATACAGCCTTGTTCAGTCCAGCTGCAGCTTCACTTTTTAAATCCCTGCAGGAAAGTTCCAAAGCACCTAAGAAGTTGAAACATATTTTACTCTCTCCTTTGCATAGGTTCCATAGGGACTTGTCTTACAAGCCTGCTGTTGTTCACAGCTGCTATCAGAACTGCCCCAGTCAAGCTTCCAGAGGAGGTAAGATACCACAGAGAACTAGGGCTCCTCAGGCTTCCTCTCAACAAAAACGTCCCTTTCCTGACAGAGCAGGGAGTCTGTGACTACCCTGCAAATGTCCCATCTCTTCCTCTCTCCTTCCGCCTCTCAAATGCTCTTAGGACCTAGGAGAGTATTAACCTTGACAACTGGATTCTCTCCATAATCAAAAAAGGATATTTTATGGTTTGGCAATCCACCCCCAACACTTCCCCAAGACCAACTACACCTCTTTTCAGAACTCCTGTCAGAGTTGTGGCAACAGGGCTCCATTCATAAAGTTTCCTGTACCTCCAGAGGGAAAGGATTTTACTCAAGAATGTTCCTTGTGCCCAGAAAGGATGGTCTTGGACTTATCACACCTCAACATATTCTTAAAGGTTCCCTCCTTCAGTATGCTAACTCTCAAAACCCTTTTCCCTCTGCTGCTTCCACAGGGATTCATGGCCTCTCTAGACATGAGAGATGCGTACCTCCACATCCCAGTTCACCCCAGATAGAGAAAATATTTACATTTTTCTGTGGGTTCCTGGCATTTTCAATTCTCTGCATTGCCCTTTGGCCTTTCTACAGCCCCAGGGTTTTCACAAAATACCTGGTTCCAGTGATTGCTCATTGCAGGCTCCTGGATATCCAGATTTTTCCATACCTGGACGACCTGCTGTTACAGGCTCAAACCCCTCTTGCTCTTATCGGGAACCTACAAACAATCATTTCCCTCCTGGGAAAACCAAGATTCACAGTCAACTTCAGAAAATCAGTCCTCTCTCCACCTGAAGACTATAGTTTCCTGGGTTGTCGAATACAGGCAGACATAATGAAAGTGTCTCTGCCACCCCAAAAAGTACAAGACCTGCTGTGTTCCTTTCACTCTCTTCTTCCCTTAAACCACATCATGGCCAGGGAGTTCCTCAGGGTTCTAGGATTTATGGCCAGAACTATTCCTGTGGTACCCCTGGCAAGACTCCACACGAGGAAATTCCAGTGGTACCTCATTTCTGTGTGGCGCTAACACTCCCATCCACTAGAGTACCACATTTCCCTTATCTCATGTCTGAAGAGGGAACTACTCTGGTGGCTCCAACAGGTCAACCTAAACCCAGGACTACCCCTACATCCTCTTGCCCAGTCCAAGAACTCTACACAAATGCATCAGATGTGAGCTAGGGCATGGCCCTGGGTAAATTTACAGTTCAGGGAAGGTGGTCTCCCTCACAGGAAAAAGAAACACATCAACATAAGGGAAATGCAAGCATTGTTCCTAGCCTTACAAGCATTTCACTCCCTCCTTTGCTCAGGCCCTCTTAAACTGTTCACCAACAACCTGACCATACTTTAGTATGTAAACAAGCAAGGGGAAACCAAACCTACCTCCTTTGCAGGCTGGCCCTTCTGGTGTGGGAATTCCTGGCCCAATACAACATGACAGTTCAGGGAATGTACATCCCCTCCAACAGGAATCTTTTGTTGACTCACTGAGCACGTCCTGCACCCAATCCCATAAATGGTTGCTTCACAGGGATTTGTTCCTGGACATAGTCCACCAATAGGGTACTCCACATGATTTATTTGCCTCCCCATTGAACAGGCAATTCCAAAGTTTTGTGCCAGAGTCCCAAATTCTCTGGTTTGGAAAGTGGATGCCCTCTCCTTCTCATGGAAGGGGATGTTTCTGTATGCATTCCCTCTCCTTCCTCTAATCCCAAAAATCCTGCTCAGAATCCAACAGGACCAACCAGAAATCTTGCTGTTGACTCCCTTTTGGCCAAGACAGCACTGCTTCCCCTTCTCCTCCATCTAGTCAAGGGCTATCACCATAAGTTACTCCACAGAGTGGACCTTCTCATACAGAACAAAGGATCTCCTGATACATCCACACCTATCAACTGCAACTGACACTGTGGGTGATAGGATTCTAATTCCTTTCAGACACCTATTCTCCCGAGGACGTTGTCAGAGTTTTGCAGGAGGCCAGAAAACTCAATAATATAAAATCTTACATTTCCAAATGGAAAAGATTTTCAGTATGGTGCCTTTCCAAAAAACAAGACCCACTAACAGTGAGAATCCCAGTGGTTTTGTCCTACTTGTGTGAATTGCTCTCTGCTGGCCTGGCTTTTTTTCAGTTAAAGCTCACATCAGCTATTTCTGCTTGTCTGCCTTTATCTCACCCTCTGGCATCCAGGTTTGAGGTGAAACAATTTCTTAAAGGTGTCCTGCACATTAGGCCTCCCTGGAAGCCTGTCCCTCCTTCTTGGGGCCTTACTTTTGTTCTAGAGAAGTTAACACTTCCCCCCTTTTGAGCACGCTTCATCAGCCTCTCTCAAGCACTGCTGTTAGAAAATGGTTTTGCTAGTGGCCCTGACCTCATGGCTGTCCCCTCCCTCTTGGTCTTTCATAAGGACAGTGTATCCTCGAGAACTAACCCTTCCTGTATGCCCAAAGTGGTTAACAAACTATCCCTTAACCAAACCATTCAACTGCTTACCTTCTTCCCTTCTGCACAAAACCACAGTGAGAAGATCCTGCACTCCTTAAATGTTTGTAGACAACTGAGATTTTACTTGGACAAAACTAAAACTGTTAGGAAATGTGATCACCTTTTCGTTAATTTTCATCCTAGGGCTCTGGGTTTTCCTGCATTCAAGCAGACTATTTCTTCTTTGATATCTAAGACCATTTCATTTTGCTACACTCTTCATGGGAAGAACTTTCCCACACCTGTGAAAGCACATTCTATCAGAGCTATGGGCTTCATCTAAGGCATTCTTGAAAGGATTAGATAATACTGCCATCCTTGAAGTAGCCAACTTGGGTCTACTGTTCATACCTTTACCACATACTACAAACTGGATGCTGTTTCCAGATCCAGAACTGGTATTTCTAAAGCCATATTACATGGCTTCATTGAGAGCTCCTCTGCTCCTTCCTTCTTTATTTGTTTATTATTTATTTATTTATTTATTTAACATTTGTTGACCAGGAAAGTCGGACTAGAACAGAGCCTGTTTTCAGCAGAGGCCTGGGGAGAAATACTCCAGATGCATGTCTTTGGGATGTGGGAGGAAACTGGAGTACCCAGAGGAACCTACTGAGAATGCAGGGAGGATTTGCAGACTCCACACAGAAGGCACCCCAGCTAAAAATCAAACCAGAGAACCTCGTGCTGTGAGGCAACAACTTTAACCACTGCACCACTGTGCTTTGGCACTCTCCCTCAAGTGAAGAATACTGCAGCAAGTAAATAGAAGGACATAGGAAAGTTGTGTAAAATCTTACCGTAACCATAGAGATCTTTCTCTTCATTGCTGCAGTATTGTATCCCACCCACCTTCCCCACTGGCCTCTTGCTTTTCCTGGATGATCTGACCACTCATATCCTTAATCTGGCATTCCTCCTGGCATATTCATTTCTGAGGATAGTACATGTACACATCCTTTTTATGGCCTACATTCGACTGTAGCCTATGCGTGATGTACCATGTACCCTACAGTAGTAAAGACTTTTGTATACTGGGCGATGTCGGGTCAACTCCTAGCGGAGGATATCCCTCAAGTGCAGAATGCCGCAGCAGTGAAGAGAAGGACATCTATGGTTATAGTAAGATTTTACACAAATTTCCTATGTTCTTCGTGTTACACTGCAGTCGTCACTTGTGGATTATCCCTGCTGGGTAGCCCTTGGCTGGCTTGAATACCAGAGTAAAGGTTGTCCCTCCTGTGTCGGCTGCAGGTCGCCTAGGACTGATGTCAGGTCATCAGTGGTGTAAAACAGGGAGCCCGACACCATTAGATCAGTCTTTTTTTGCCGTGGAGCCCGAACCAGAAGCAGTTTGCATGTGCATCAGTTGGCCGCTGCCAGGGTGAAGTAGAAAATGACTAAAGCTAAGTACCCCATTGAGGAGCTTTTTCTTGCACTAACTGATGTCTGACAAAGTGAATAATTGTCTCCACTGCGGAAAACAAATACCACACCGAGACTTCCATAACCTGTGTGTAACCCGTTTAGGCCCAGACCACAATGTCCCTAGGTATCACTTCTGTGCCCTTTTAATGCTAGGACCATCTGCTGTAGAGCAGAATTTGTAGCTAGATATTTCAAAGATAGTCCTTCGCAGTACGAAATGGCGTTTTTTTGGTCACCATACAGTGGATATCCCCAGAAAGAGAAAAGATAAAGAAAGGGACAGACCACAAAAAGTTAGCCCTTCAGACTCTTCCCTGGAGCCAGCCATCAGTACAGTGGAATTCAGTGAGGTGCCTACGCAGCCCCTGATGCCCGACGCTATACCTCCGCAGGCCTCTACCAAGACCCATTCGCCGTCGGGTACACCGCCGGATCAGACTACATCTGCCGGGTTTTCAGTTGTCAGCCCTGCGGTTCGGTCCAGAGCCACTCTGCAGGCAACAGCTTCCGAGGAGACTTTTTGGATAACTGACGTCAGACAAAGACCCAATGGCCATGCCCCCGGCCACAGCCGCACACAGGCCCATTGAAGCACTGAGGCCTAAAAGCAAGACCAGTCCCAGAAAAACAGTTCCCAGTCTCCATCTTCCTCAAGCCCAACCTGCTCAGTCACAACAGCTAATTAAGATTGCTGAGGGATCTTATCATCCTTATCAGAGGTAACCATATTACTCCAGCCAAAAGAAAAATGGACCTTTCCCAGAGATTCTCTCAGAACCTGACACTAAAGAATCTGACATTTTGGATTCAGACAATAAACAGCCCCTTGCCACCTTTGAGGAGTCTGATGCAGAGGAATCCATCCCATCTGCATACCCCCTGCGGACCTATCTTTTGGAGAGACTTTACACACCCTTAGGAACACTTCCACTGGGAAGCTAAGGATTACCCCCAGTCTAAGAAAAGACTAAGAGAGTTTCTGGACCTTCCCCAACACAAACCATTAGCCATTCCTTCTATTTTGAGAGTGGTGGAGGATGTTTTCATGGAGTCTAGCCTCACACCTGATGCCCTGCCTCCTGCACCTAGAAAGCCAGGCAGGTGCTACAGGGTGCCAGACACTCACAAATACCTATTCCGAAATCCTGCAGCAGACCCAGAGGTCAACACCCAGGGATCCAAAGGGGCTAAGACCAGTTCCTCCAAAAACCCTGTGCGATCTGACAAGGATAGCAGAGCCCTAGACAGATGGGGTAAAAAAGTGTTACACCTCTGTAACCTTAGCTATTAGAGCTCTTAACTGCCAGTTCTGTATGTTAACTCATCACATCCGAGTGACGCCTCCATGTGCATCTGCAGTTAACTCCTACTGCACCTCAAGATGTAAAATATTCCTTGTTCATATTTGCATTAATATTTCCAAAACCATGCTACACACAAGGTATCCGAATATTGTGTCTTGTAGGTTAGTTCTAGCCTAACTGCCCATGTGGGCCATTTCAAGCCTAGCCAGTTACCCCATGTGAGAATCAAACCCTGCACCTTGTGTCTGTAAGGTAAACATCTTAACCATTATGCCAACCTCCCACCCCTTGAAGCATACATGATGGCAAACACAGCTGTATTGATATTTGACCTATGTCAATGAGCATTTGTTAGAACTGTAAGGTGAGAACTTCATTTTTTAAAGGCTCAAGCCACGCCCACTGGGAGTTAAAGGTACACACTCAAAAGAGCTGTACTGGAGGGAATGAGTTAAAATGTCAGCAACATACCTTGGAACTATTAAAGCAGAAAATTTCCTCCTTGCCTGACAGTTCTACTTCCAGAGGTCTACGGGAACTCTTGCACACCAGCACTCCAGCTCTCAAGTGGCAAAGCATTCCCTCCACTGTGGATACGATGCCCTAGAAGCCTCCAGCAGGGCTGCTGTTGCAGGGTCAGTCATTAGGAGACATGCATGGCTGAAAGAGCAACCTCTGCCTGATCATGTTAAATCCAAACTCCTAGACGCCCCCCTAGATAAAGATCGCCTGTTTGGATCTAAGGCGGAGGAGGTGATCAAGAAAATAGAGGATAAGGCAAAATCAATGCAATCAGTAAAATATTTCCTCCAGATTCAGCAAGAACTTTTTCACCAAACATTGATCCTTTCCTTCCCAATCCAAGCCTGTGCAAAGGAAAGGGCACAGGGACAGACCCCCCCCCCCCCAGGCAGCAACAACAAGGACAGCAGAGGCCCAGACAATGGACCGCTACTACCCCCAAGGCAGGGAGTTCTAAGTCCACACTCTACCCTAAGGGCTCGCAATAACTCCTCCTCCCCAAAGTTTAGGAGGAAGGCTATCCCTTTTCAAAGACAACTGGCAGTCCATCACAAAGGATCAATGGGTCCTAAAAATCATTTTCCAAGGATACAGATTCCCCTTCAAAGAGACCCCAATGTTAAGAGGGTACCCAGACATACCATCAAATCAGCAGGCATAGGCCCTCAGCCAAATTCAAAAACTCTGTGCTCAAGGGGCAGTCGAGCTTGTACCCCAGGAACAAGCTGCAAAAGAGTTTTATTCTGGTACCCAGGAAAGAGGGCACTTGGTGCCCTATTATGGATCTATCCACACTAAACCTTTCCCTGCAAGTGCCAAAATTCAAATTGCTTACGCTTCAAAAGCTCTTACCCATGCTGACCCCAAATGCCTGGCTAGTCACCCTGGAACTAAAGGATGACTTTATATCCCTCCATATCCCTATAAGGGAGTCCTGCAGAAGGTTCCTTCACTTCAGGGCAGGCTCACAACACTTTCAGCTCTCTGCTCTGCTCTTTGGCTTATCTACTGCTCCCAGAGTTTTCACCAAATGCTTGGCCTATGTCCATTGCCTTCTGCAGGCAGAAAAACATTCAAATTTACCCCTATCTGGACGACTGTCTAATCCAGGCAGACAGTAGGGAAAAGCTCCTGCAAGACCTCGACTTTGTCCAAACACTCTTTACCTCTGTGGGATTTACCATCAGCAAGGAAAACCCCCATTTCCAGCCCACCAGACAGATCACCTTCTTGGGAGCTCTCCTGGACACATCCATCCAAAGAGCCTTCCTCTCCAGAAAAACAAAGTTTCCTACCCCAATACTTCTCCCAGTTGGCTTACAGGACACACCTCACAGCAAGGAAGTTCCTTCAAGCTCTGGGGTACATGGCACCCTGCATCCTGTTGGTGCCCTTGGCCAGGCTACACATGAGAAAACTGCAAAGGTACTTAAAAAACCTATGGTGCCAGCACTCACTCTCTGGAGCTACAGCTGCCTTCAATTCCCTGCTTAAGGGGGGAACTCCTATGGTGGGCAGAAGTCAGATGGGTTATTCTGTCTGCAGCGCACAGGCTCTGTGTGTTTATGTGTGGGAGAGGGAGAGAAATTGAAAGACAGCCTCCTAGTTCAGCTATACAAGCTGTGGTTTCTGCAAAAATCCAAGCTGTGATTCCTGTGAGGACTGTTTCATCCGTTTATTGTGTTCCAGGCCATACATCTTCCCACCTTCTTTCCTAACCCACAGAACAGGGGGGGGGGTCCTTCATTCACTAGATGTGCACAGACAACTTAGATACTATATGGATAGAACCAAGTCTCTCAGAAAGACTGACCAGCTCCTGGTCAGCTTCGCCTCAGGGGCAGAGGGGAACCTATTTCCAAGTAGACCTTTTCTAAATAGATATCTAACTGTATCCAATTCTGCTACTACTTCCATGGGAAAATTCCTCCCAAGCCAGTCCGAAGCCATTCCACTAGGGCAGCATATACTTCCACAGCTTTCCTTAGGGAGGTTCCTATCAAGAGCATCCTAGAAGCTGCCAGTTGGACTTCCATCCACACCTTCACCAAATACTACCAATTGCCTCTTTTCTCCAAAATCCGGACAGGCTTTGCCTCTGCAGTCCTGCAGGGCATGCTAGGCCCTACTTAGAACAGGACAAGCCTGTTCTTCTATTCCTTCCCTTCTACCATCCACCCTACCTTCAGCTTTCGGAATCTTCCCACAAGTGATGACTGCAGCAGTGAAGCACAAAGAACATAGTCATAAATGTAGATGTTAGAAGTGTAGTCACTGTTGCAGTCCTGTTTTCCCTCCCTCCTTTCCCCTCTAATTCTCTCTGTTTCCTTCACACCTGTCTATGCTTATGGGCATCCCCCAGGTTGGCCTTCCAGGCAGGTCTCCTATAGGCTGGGGCAAGAAAAACTGATTTAAATACGTCAGCTGTCCTGTTTTATACCACTGACGACCTGACTTCAGTCCCAGGTGACCTGCAGCTGATGCAGGAGGGACAGCCTTTACTCTGGTATTCGGGCCGGGCGTGGGCTACCCAGCAGGGATAATCCACAAGTGATGACTGCAACAGTGAATACTCTCAAACACCTGCATTTTTGGTAAGTGTACACAACTGTACTTTCTCCCTGCAATACAGCATTAGACAAAGTCATTCTCTGAATTTTCATGTAATAGGCCATTTGCACCTAGAAATTCATTCCTTTACACCATTTTAACACTTCCAGTAATTCCTTTCTCTCAGTGCCATGATAGTCTGCCTTTGCACTTCTGTCAACCTAGATGTGGCTGGGCTGCCTGCCCCAGGTAAGTGATGTACTCAGCTTATTTACTCATCCAAGTGACAGTATGAGGATCTTCATAATACACTTTAAACTTCCAATAACTCATGGGGAGGAATTGCTATTACCCTGATGAAACTTGTTTGATACTATTATCCTGTTATTTATGTCACAAGTCTAATGTTTTCATAGGTGACAAATTCAAATACCCCATTTGTAAGGTTTTTCTTGCATACTTTTTATTCATAGCCTTGTTAAAATTGTTTCTTGCTGTCTGCTGCTGTAATTTCCAGTTTTCAGGTCTAGCTAGTATCTTATTGCATGTGGCTTTTATGTCAGAGTTTAGCTTTAAATAAAATGAGCAAGTCTTATTTTGTCATGTATTTAATCTTTCAACAGGCTTTAGAGCTTTGCTTTAAAACTCTCTCCCACTTGTACACCAAGTGACTCTTTCACTTACTGTCTTTCTAACTAAAGCTATATGTGCATTGAAGTGACAATTTCTTAAATTCCCTTTCACAGAGTTGCAGTGAGTCACTAGTGTTGTTCAAGATAAAAGAAAAAAACTTTCCATGTCAACATTAAGCTGCAAAGGAGCATGATCCAAAATTACAAGGCCGATATAGTGGGTCCCAGTCTCAAAAGGAAAGGCTTTTAGTCAGAATTGGTTATACTCCGTAAGATTGAGACCTGTAGTAGTCCTTTTTTATGTGAGTTTATTGTAACAGAAAATTTTAGAATGGTTACCATAAAAGACTTGTTTCTGGAACTGATTTTTTTTTTGGCAACTTTTGGCATGGAGGCTGCATACCTGCACAGTAAAGCCTATCCCTAGGAAATATTTCAGGTTTTATGTAGCTGTTTTCCACTTCTAGGTTTCCAGTCTTCCCATTTCTCTTTACATTGGTAGATATGTTTGTGAAATATGTAGCTCCATTATTTCTACACTCACGAAAAATAACAAAAACACTTTTTTGTATATATGGATGCTACCTACATATAGTATTTCAGACTCAAAAAGTATTACATCATTTGCTGAGATTCACATCACAGTTTTATGCTTTAGGCATAACTATAATCTGTAAGAAGTCATGTTCCCTTCTTAAGCACTGACCTTTCTTGGTGATATAGTGGACTTTAGGGAAAAGTGCTTCTTGCTTAGGAAAAGTTAAAATAGATTCAAAACATCGAGTCCGTTTTCAGTGTGTGTGTGTGTGTGTCTTTTGGCTTTTCCCGGTTAGGGGTCACCACAGTGGAACTCCGGTCCGCTAATGATTGGCAGTAGATTGTTACATGCTGAGTTGCCAGCCCTGACGCACAACCTTCAACGAAGGTATGCCCATTCACGCATCTCTCCACACAGAAGACGCTCTAGCTGAGAATCGAACGGGACAACGTCTTACTGTGAGGCAACAACTCTAACGCAGCACCACTACCGTTTTCAGTACTGGCACATAACAGCAATACAGTACTTTTGGGCTGTTCATGTAGATGTCATCTTGGATCATGCTGGGTCTCTGTGCAGTGCTTCATGAGTGAGAGAGACAGTGTGGAACTAAGATATCAACTCTATAAAGCATGATTCCTATTGAAGAATTCAATAATAGGGGTTTCCTTTGTGGCAGAATCCTCTCATCTTAAAGCGAAGGCCCACATATACCTTCATTTACAGTAAAATATGAAATTAGTTTCTGTAGACTATGCTTTGGGAACCCATTTAAAAATATCATTGTGGGACTACTGATCTTCACATGAAAAATATCTTTGTAACAAATGGAAAGAGATGAAATCAGTTGCAAGGATACTAAAATCTTTCAGGATAATTTTCAGCTTGGACCTCCTTAGTATAGGCAATACAACAGTAACATATGTCAGCAAACAAGGAGGTACAGGGTCTTATCAGCTATGCAAGGAGGTAATATTCATTTGGTATTGGGCAATCCAGCATAATCACCATCATTGTTCTTGACTGCTGCCTACCTTCCAGGGCATCCAACACTGTTAGCAAACTCCATCATTATCTAGACATCACAAATAAATAGCAACTAAGCACATCTGTTTTTCTACAAATAGTGACCATTTGGGCATGTCTGCATGTTTGAAGTAAACTTGCTTGCTTGTCAGCTGAGTAATTTGCTTACTGTACTTTGTGCCCCAGTACTATAACAGAACAGTTTGAGAATGGGCTTTTTTTTTTTTTTTTTTTTTTTTTTTTTGCTCTCAATGTATGTCTTTCCTTCTGTTCCACTCATTCAGAAAACATTTCTGAAAGCCAGACTGGACAAGACAAAACTGTTCTTTATAGCCCAGCCTAGTAAAAACAACCTTGGTTCCTTAGCTTATGCAGCTAATTTCTTCCATCTCTTCGGCTTCCAGCTTGTTAACTTAGCAGCTGGACAAACTCCTGCATCACATACTGAAGTCTCTCAGCCTTTCAGCTTGAAGGAAAGGCTACAGACTCCAAACAGTGACTTGTTTTTTTGAATCTGGAGTTTCTGAAGCAAGGCTGAAACCTATAATACAATGAAGCTGTATATTCAAAAGTGGAAGAGGTTGTAATTTAGGTATATACCCCTTAGCATCCACAGCCCCTAAAATTGTCTTGCGGCTGGCTGCTCGTCTCACCGCCATTCTACTCAAGTGCCCTCTCTGCTACTAAACTGCAAAGAAAGTTCTCCTGCCATCTCCGAAAGGACGCCCTGAACTGCCCGTTTTGTTAAACTGTGACCTACCTGCCTTTTGGAAACTCAGTCAGCAACCTACTGTCCATTCTCCTCAGGTACCCTCTCTGCTACTAAACTGCAAAGAAAGTTCTCCTGCCATCTCTGAAAGGACGACCTGAACTGCCCGTTTTGTTAAACTGTGACCTGCCTGCCTTTTGGAAACTCATTCAGCAACCCACTGTGTAGGTAGTTTAAATAAACCTTGGAACTTTAACTGTAACAATTACCCCCCTGTAAACTGACCTCTCGTGTGTGTGCTTGCAGCCTTCCGCAGCCGTCAGCCCCCACATCCCTCCTATAAAGCTCCCTGCATCCCACTGGTATATTCCACTCTTTAGCACCCAGCTATTAACCCATTTTCACCACTAGATGTCAGCACTCCCCAGGAAAAGTATTTCACTTATCCTACTTTCTTTATTACATTGCAAAAGCTAGCAATCTAAATATCCAGTCACCCAACCAGTCACTCTCTGTCCCTGCTATCTTGGCCGTTAGTTTTCCCCTAGCTCAACACTTACCCCAGTACAGCAGGACTAGCCATTGGCCATAGCCTCTCTCTCAGATTGTTTTCCTCCTGTAAGATTCTCCTCTCCTTGGCTGTATCACCCCCCCCCCCCTCCAATCCCGGATTCCTGTTCTCCCATAACCCTCCCCCTAGCCTCTTCCCAAAGTTTACTTATAGTTGGTGGTGTTAGTGGCGCCATTTTTAAATTATACCCCTTGGTGTCCACAGTCCCTAAAACGGTCTTGCGGCTGGCTGCTCGTCTCACTGGTAGGTTACAAGGTTGTGATACTACAGCTGTGCAGACATTGTACTTTTATTTTACAATTGTTTTTGTTCTAGATATATGCTCAAACAGGAATGGCCAAGGCTGTAGATACCAGATATGCTTAAGCAGGAATGGCCAAGGCTGTAGATACCAATGATCCTGCCCTTAATTTAAGCTGTGCCATGAGTGCAACGACTGGTCCAACTCTGTTCATGTGCTTTGAGAATCCATGGCTTATGTAGATGTTGTGCATGTGCTTTGAGAATCCATGGCTTATTTAGCTGTCATTTATGTGCATTGAAAATCCATGGCTTATGTTGCTGCTGGTGTATACTCTGAATCTTTGGCCAAGGCTATTCACTTAAACTGTTATGTGTATTATAATTAAAACTGACATCAGATTTACAGCTAGTTTTTAACTTGAAGCCTGAGCCTAGCACCATGCATCTGTGTACTTATTCCCACCTGCTTTCTAATTATTTAGTAGTGTACATTCGTTGTTGTTGATTTGAGCCGCAGTGTGCTAAACAAACTCAAAAGCACGCCATATCTTGTCCGTGTGCTATCTAGAGTATAGGGCACAGCTTCTTTAATCATTAAAGCATTAGTTTTGCGACCACTGGGCCCTGCTCAAGTGTATCTCTTAGTTTCTGAATTGGTATCTGCGACCACTGACTCTGCCCAAGTGCATCGTGTAGTTTTTTAATTGGTTTCCAATCATATCCCTTTGAATTAGCTAGATATCTCTAGCGTTATGTAAGCCATTGGCCCTGCTCATGGTAGGCTCTGCTCAAGTGCATCGCTTAATGTTCCGAGTTGTTTTCTATGTTTATACCACTAAATTAGCTAGATATCTCTAGCGTTTTATAACCACTGGCCCTGCTCATGGTAGGCTCTGCTCAAGTGCATTGCTTAATGTCTAGATGTGTTTCTACTTTTATGCTATTATATGTAGATTGATATCCCTAGCGTTTTGTAACCGCTAGCCCTGCTCATGGTAGCGACTAGTTTTAGAACTGTTACATGGGTTTATACCATCATTGTGACTTGATATATCCTAAAGTTTTACAATAGTGTCCGGGCTAGCCATTAATTTTGCTAGATTTCCCATCGTGTTACAAATAGTGTCTTTATACACTGGTCTGCTGTGCTCGCATAACAACCGGAACCTGCATATTCTGAAGAAGAGTTCAGTTTTCTAGAGTGCTGCTAATAGTGGCTTTAGTCCAACTGCTTTCTGCGTTTGCATAGTGGATGGGTCCTGCATTTGTCTGATGAACTGCTAATTTTCCTAGCACTGTTTTTAAATAATGTAAATGTATGTTGCATTTGTTAATGTGTCTTCACTTGCTACCATTATTGCTTTTCCCTGCTCTTTACCTTCCTCACTATTCCTTGCCTTCTTTCACACCCCTGCCCCCTCCTCCTCCTCCTCTCAGCAGTATACTCTCATTGCTCTCTATCCTGAACTTCCCTCCTCTCTCCTCTTAAAGTGTCTAACTTTGCTCTCTCTTTCATTACAGCCATTCTCCTCAGGTGCCCTCTCTGCTACTAAACTGCAAAGAAAGTTCTCCTGGCATCTCTGAAAGGATGCCCTGAACTGCCCGTTTTGTTAAACTGTGACCTACCTGCCTTTTGGAAACTCAGTCAGCAACCCACTGTGTAGGTAGTTTAAATAAACTTTGGAACTGTAACTATAACAATTATCCCCCTGTAAACTCACCTCTCGTGCGTGTGCTTGCAGCCTTCCTCAGCCATCAGCCCCCACATTCCTCCTATAAATCTCCCTGCATCCCACAAGTATATTCCACTCTTTAGCACCCAGCTATTATAGGTTCATAGGTTAGTACTAGGCTAACTGCCCTTATGGGCCATTTTAAGCCTAGCCAATTACCCCATGTCACAATCAAACCCAGCACCTTGTGTTTCTAAGGTAAGCACCTTAACCATTACACAAACCTCCCACCCATTCCGCAACTAGATATCAGCACTCCCCAGGAAAAGTATTTCACTTATCCTACTTTCTTAATTACATCACAAGAGCTAGCAATCTAAATATCCAGTCACCCAACCAGTCACTCTTTGTCCCTGCTATCTTGGCCCTTAGTTTTCCCCTAGCTCGACACTTACCCCAGTACAGCAGGACTAGCCATTGTCCATAACCTCTCTCACAGATTGTTTTCCTCCTGTAGGATTCTCCTCTCCTTTGCTCAACCCGCTCTGTTCGCCATGTGGGCTCACTCCACTCCCCTACCCTGCCCCCAAATTTCACCCGCCCCCCCACTACTCCTACATTTATTCCATCCAGTAGTCTCCTCCCCTCTTCCACCACTCCACTCACAGTCCTCCTCTCTCTGGCCCTCCTCTTCTCACTCCCACCCCCAATTAAAAGCCACTCCCCTTATACTATTCACTGTACTCCACTCCTCTCCCCCCTTCTTCATTCTGTGTCTTATACCTCATCTACATTATACCACCCACTCTACTCCATCTTATAAACTTATACCATCTCACTATGAATTCTGCATTACTACAAACCCTTCTGATCCCCTCTACCACCTTGTTAACTCTATTAAGTTTACTATACCATACTATCTCCTATTCCTCCACTCCTCTTCCCCCTTCTCTCCTGTCCCACTGCACCTCTCCCAGCCCCATCTCATCCTCACAATACCTCACTTCCATGCTGTCTCAGCCTTATTAGTCCAGCCCAACCATCTCTACTACTTCAAATCAAAGATCTTACCCACCTTAACAAAATACAACTTCCCTAAACCTCTTTCATATCATCCTCAACACTCAAAAGGAAAACTAGATCACCTACTACCTTCTTTCTTCATCCACCTACTTCTAGCAGGTGATATACACCCAAACCCTGGACCTAGTACCACTAACAACCCCATCCCCCCAAAAACTACCAAAACTACCAGCCTCAAAAGCCTTAAATTAGTTACTCTCAATGCCCAAGGTTTACGAAATAAAGCAACTGTCTTCCATGCCTGGCTTAACCAGAACCAACCTGACATAGTAGCCATCTCTGAGACTTGGTTAAAACCATACATCTCTGACTCAGAAATTCTACCCCTGGTTACCAAGCCATTAGATATGACCGCATGAATAGAAGAGGTGGAGGAGTAGCCTTGATATTCTCTAACATACTCCCCATTATTCCGTACCCAAATACCATTCCTCAGTTTAACAACACAGAACTTGTAATAGGTGTGCTACAAATGAATAATCATAAAAGTATCTGCATCATATCCCTCTATACTCCCCCAGGTAACAACACTACTACTTTAGAAGACATCCTTCAATGGGACTCAACTAATATTAACCTAGAGACCTACATTCTAGGTGACATTAACTTAGACGGGAACAAAATTAACAACCAAAATCCCACCATATCTGTCAAGCTGTTTAACTTTACTCAATTTACTAACTATCACCAGACCCAACAAAACCAGTCCTCCAGGATCCACTCTGGACTGGATCCTAACTACCCATCCTAACAACATCTTAGATTCAGGCATTCTTCATGACTCTATTAGTGACCATCTGCCTGCCTTCATCCTCCGAGCAACCCATTCCTCCCCTTACCAGCACCAGTATATACATACTCATAACCTTACAAACTTCAACCCTACACAGCCTTCTCTAACACCCTCAAACAAACTAAATGGAATACTCTAAAAACACTTCCTCTAGATAATGCCATTGATTACTTCAACTCTGCCTTCCTAAACATGGCTAACTAAGGAAACCAAAAAACTTATGCAACAACGAGATAAATGCTGGAAACTTAGCACAATAAACATCCTAAAACACTTCTTAAATATAAGCAACTTCGCAACCTCAACAAAAGACATAATCAAGGACAAACAATCCCACTATATGAAACTCCAGGCTAACCACTCCAAAAACCCCAAACAATTCTGGAACTCCATCAACTCACTCCTTCACAGGCACCAAAAACAACCCTTGCCCTGAGACTTCTAAGACTGATCCAGAAATTGCCACTCTTTTCAACTCCTTCTTTATTAACTCTATAGCTGAACTAACTAAATCCTTCCCAAATACCCTGCCCACACAAGTTAGTCACTCTACCCCAGCCTCTAAACCTAACCCTCTCCCTACCTTTAAACTTAAACCAGTTTCAACCTCCTACATAAAAACTCCTCAGCAAGCTAAAACTATGCTCCAGTGCCCCAGATAACATTCCCCTCTAAATACTTAAAAATTGCTGCAGATGGCATTGCCCTCCCCATTAGCATCTTAATCAACAGATCCATACAAGAATCTTATTTCCCCAAGCTTTGGCGTGCTTCCTTTATACATCCTCTCCACAAAGGCGGTAAAAATAATAATACCTCTAACTTTCACCCCATAGCCATCCTCTCCCCAATATCAAAAATATTGGAAAAATTCATTCATACCCAACTAATGCCCTTCCTAACCACAAACCATCTAATCTCTCAAACCCAACATGGCTTCCGCCCTGGCCATAGCACTATTACTGTTCTTCTCTCATTCCTAGATATAGTCAACCACGCCCGCGACTCTGGAAAAATTGTTTCTACAGTTTTATTAGACCTCTCCAAGGCTTTCGACACAATCTCCCATACCCATCTTCTCAGCCACCTTGCTAATCTAAACTTTCTCACAATTCCCTGTTCTGGTTTTCAAGTTACCTATCAAATAGAGCTCAAGCTGTAAAATGGAGGAAAGGCACCTCAGACTTCCTTCCAACTCCTACTGGAGTTCCCCAAGGATCCATTCTTGGCCCAATGCTGTTTAACATCTTTGTCAATGATTTCCAGTCTGCTATCCCAAATACTAAAATAATACAGTATGCTGACGACTCCACTTTAATCTGCTGTGCCACCAACCTCCCAGAACTTCATACACACAAACTGCCTTCTCTGCCACTGAGGACTGGATGTTGCACAACCATCTATCTCTAAACGCTAACAAATCCAAAATACTACTCTTCACTTCCTCAAAATCCTCCCCTCTTGATAAAAATTCTTTCCAAATTAGAAGTCGCAACAATTCTACTATAGAAATCGTTCCCTATGCCAAACTACGTGGGGTTACCATAGATGAACACCTAAAATTTGGCACCCATATTCAACTAAACATCAAGAAAACACATCAAAAACTCGGCCTACTATACAGAAACATCCACTATCTCACTCCTTCTACTAGACAAACCCTCACCACTACCTACCTTCTCCCCTCTCTATTGTATGGTGCACCTATACTAACTAATCTGTCTGCCTCCATCTCTTCCAAAATGGAAAGTTGTTGCAATAAAATCTCCAAATTTGCCATAAAAGCCAAATACACCTCCCACTATGGCTCTGCCCTCCACTTACTTAACTGGCTAGAACTTCCCAACCATCTCGACTACCTCCAACTTACTACTGTCCATAGGCTATTATTTAACCCTACTCGTTGTCGCCTCACAGTAAGATGCTGTCCGGTTCGACTCTCAGCTAGAGCGTCTTCTGCGTGGAGACATGCGTGAATGGGCGTACCTTCGTTGAAGGTTGTGTGTTAGGGCTGGCAACTCAGCACGTAAAAATTAACTGCCAATCATTAGCGGACCGGAGTTCCGCTGTGGCGACCCCTAACCGGGAAAAGCCGAAAGACGCAACAACAACATATGTCCTGCTCTTTCCAATGTCCTACAACCATACACCCTTAACAGGCCACTTAAATCTTCCCACCTAAACCTCATCACAGTCTACAAACCAATCCGCCCTGCTGGACAGCACCTCCTGTCCTTCTCCTTAGCCAAAAAATGGAACTCTCTCCCTCCTTCTCTACGAACTATTGAAAACATTGACAACTTCAAATCCCATCTCCATTCCTACTTTTTCTCTAACTGGAAGTGCAATTGCACCTTCCCCCACCTAGCCTTCTCTTCCCATTCTAAATTGTATTTTCCCTACTTCCCCTTTACCTACTACTTAACTCCCCTGGAAATGACTCACTCTTCAGTGTTCTCGTGTACATTTTGTATATATTATATATAGTTTGCTGTCCCTGTCATTTGTACTTGTTCTACCATAACTGCCCAAACAAGACACATTTTCTATACAACCATTGAAAATTTTCCTCTCAACATATGACTCATATGCGAAGTTACCAATGTACCAGTTCATGTCTCTGATTTTATAATGTATCTGCACCCTCAATATTAACTGTAATTTGCTTATCTTATGTATCTGCATCTTGAATTGTAACTTTAATCTGAAAATGTAATGTTTACTATGTAAAGTTGGAGCTTTTCTCCCTGGGCCTCCACTGAAAACGGGCTCAGCTCATATATTTCAAGAAAATGCTGGATAATACATGTTGTATACCATGGATATTCACACAAGTTGTAGGACACATTATTTCAGGAAAGCTAATTCTGCCTGTTACAAAACAAATGCTGTGCAAGTAGTAAGCTCATTTTATTGCTTTTGTTGTGATAAATGCAACAAAATGCTACAGGGCTTTCTTTGGTTCAAGCCTTCAGGAGTTGCAACATACTCCAAGAATAGTTTCACTGAAAATGTTTTAGATGCAGCAATGTGAACTGCCATCCGTGCATTCATGAAGTATTGCAATTTTAAGTTCAGTCTACACATAGGACTGGGTTTGATATGGCTGTACTACAAGGAATCATGTAACTGTAGCCATCTGTCTCTCAGTGGCATTCTACCGTGATGTAATTACTGCTACAGTGACACTTTTAGATGTAAAATAACACAGTGCTATGATTCACTTCCGGTAACAGTAGCAGTCACTGTAGCAGTAAAACTGTCCTTTCTCCTTCACATTACTTGTTGAAATTACCAGCAATTGTTTATAGTGCCCCTTGGCTCTCCCATGAAACCAAAAAGCTTATTCTCACTAGGAATAAAGTCTGGGCTAGTTGGAGATCCCACAGAAATAATACAGATCTCCTACTCTTCAGACAGCATAGAAATCTAACTAAAAAAGCAGTTATAGCCGACAAAAAGAAATTCTATATTGAACTACAACAAACCCATCTTAACAATTCTAAACTATTCTGGTCCTCAATCAATAAACTCCTCTCCCCAGGAACTTCCAAAACACCTTCCCCACTAAATGCAGACCCTGATACCCCACAACAGACTGCAGATGCTCTTAACTCATTCTTCACAGAAACTATTCAAGCACTAGCTAAACAACTTAATGCCAACAACTTCTGTCCTCTAAGTAAACTAACCTACTCCTCTTTTAACTTTTCACTACAACCTATCTCCACATCGTATATTCACAGACTTCTTCTCAAGCTGAAACCATGCACCCCCTCTGCTAAGCTCCCTTCCCTTTTTCTTCAAAAGGCTGCTAAGGTTGTTGCATATCCTATATCTATTCTTATAAATAGGACAATTAGAGAAGGAATCATCCCTGAAGTTTGGAAGGTATCTCATATAATCCCACTTCACAAAGGTGGAAACTCAACTGACTACTCCAACTATAGGCCTATTGCTCTCCTCTCACCTTTGTCCAAAATTATGGAAAAGTGTATCCACGTTCAACTTGTACAATATCTCTCAAAGCATAAAATAATAGCAAACTGCCAACATGGCTTTAGACCACATCACAGTACTACCACTGCCCTGCTTTCTTTTGTAGAGACTATTAACCAGAACCGAAACAACAACTTACTCTCTTCTGCCCTCTTCATTGACCTCTCCAAAGCATTCGATATGGTAAACCACCCCTTATTACTTAATACTCTTGAATCCATCTCATTTGATGCTCCAGCCATTAAATGGTTTAAATCTTACCTCACAAACAGAAAACAAGCTGTTCTCTGGGATAACCACATCTCTTCTCTCCTGCCTGTTTCCATTGGCGTTCCTCAAGGCTCTATCCTTGGCCCACTTCTTTTCTCCCTCTTCATTAATGATCTTCAAACAATAATCCCTCAAGCAACCTGCATTCAATATGCAGATGATTCGACACTCATCTGCTCAGCTCCATCTACCCCAGAACTAATCTCTCTCACCCAAAACGTATTCAGTACAGTAGAAACATGGTTCTCTAGTCGTTTCCTCTTATTAAATGCCAAAAAAAACAAACTTCTTCTTTTTACTCCCACATCTAGAACCTCCCCCTTACATTTCTCCATCTCTTCAAACAGCGCCACTGTTATCTTACCCGGCACTTCAACTAAATTGTTAGGTATTACAATTGACAATAATCTCTCATTCGACCTACACATTAACAACTCCATAAAACTAGTTAACAGAAAGATAGGATCCTTATATCGAATCAGACCATTTCTTACACCATCTACCAAAACAAGGATTGCTCACTCTCATCTTATTTCAACTCTTCTATATGCTGCGCCTATCTTCACTAACCTCAAAAAAACCAGCCTTAACAAACTGGCAACCTGTTATAATAACATTGCCCGCTTTGCTACTGGTAATCCCTATAAAACTCATCACTGTCTCAACTTAAAACTTCTAGGCTGGCCAGAGTTTCAGAACTATCTTTTAATCCATCAACTCTGCATTGCCCATAAAATACTATACCAACCTAATAATACCCCATACTCTCACAACTCATAACCCCTTATAAAAATCTCAACTCTCTCCGCTCTTCCAGCAAACTTCTGACAAGTTCAACAAAATCAAATAATAATGCTGGTGACTCTCTATTTACCAATGCTATAGGGACAAAATGGAATTTGTTACCCACTAGCATAACAAAGATAACTTCATTGCCTCTTTTCAAACAGAATATTAAAGTGCATTTCCAAAATCACTGGCTTTGCTCCTGTAATAAACCTGATTAGTCTATCACTATTACTACCTAAATAAAACCATCTCTCTTCTCCTTTCTACTCTGCGTACTATTTGTCTTTCTTTTCTCTTCCCTTTACTTCTCTACCTGCTATTCTGCAGTACTTGCTCTTTTATTTTCACCACTTTCTATTCCCACCTTTTTCCCTTACTCTCTTCTCACTTTATTCTCCATACCTTCACTCCTTTGTTCTATGTTAATCCAATCAGTATTTTTCAACTGGTTAATTGAGAATTCGACTGTATTGAGTGTTTTAGTAACTAACTCTTGTAGTAGTTTTTTATTTATATAGAAGAGATGTTCTTCATCTCACATTGCTGCAGTCCTTACACTTGGGTAGTCCGCTGTCCTCGGTCGGCCCGAATATCAAAGTATAAGGCTGACGTCGGTCAAGGCGCATTTGACTGACATCAGGACGTCAGGGTACAAATGCGCATGACCGACGTCATATCCTCAGTCTTTTTTGCCGCATGGTCCGATGCAGAAGCAGCGTTGCAAGTGCCGGTTGGCGTTCTGAAATTGTTCGATTTCGGAGTTTCAGACCGAGTCAAAGTTGGCTAAGTACCCGTTAGAATATTTTAGTTTTTCTTGCCTCAGTGGTTTACCGGATGTCAGAAAAAGTGAATAATTGTATTTCTTGTGGGAAACAGATACCGCATAGAGACTACCATACTTTGTGTATTCCTTGTTTAGGGCCTGAGCACGACGTTGTTGGGTGTCGCTCTTGTGCTAGATTCAATAAGCGCACTATTAAGAGAAGATTAGATTGTGCCAGGTTAGTCTTGAGCGGTGCAATTATAAAATGCCGTCGGATGCTCTGACGCCCGCTTCTTCGAAGAAGCGCAAGGACAAAGCAGTTAAACCTAGGCTAGAGGAACCGTCAGTACCGGACGCCGGTTCTTTAGAGGTGTCGGTGGAGCGGTGGTTCCACCGGAGGTTTCTTTGGGATCCCAGGGAGAGACTTTGTTATTGCAGGATGTGGCCTCTCAGGAGGCAGGCCAGGCTGATGGGGCTTCTCAGGTTACTATACTCCCCTCCTGCCTAGGGTGGTTAGGCCCTCTCCTTCTGTTTCCAAGGCTTCTCCCAGGGGCAGGCCAGGTTTAGCTTCAGTTGGTGTTACCTAGCTCTTCAGGAACTGTGCCCAAGAGGCATATGCTTAAAATGGCAGAAGATTTGATTACTTTGATTAGGGGTTCTATGCCCCCTCCTGATAAGAGACCTAGGGTGGAGCCTGAGCTAGGGAGTTTTGAGCAGGCTTCAGATGTTTCAGAGTCTTGACTGAAGACTTACAGGAGTACTCTCCTTATTCTGATTCTGATGTGGATGATTCTACTCCTTCTGCTTCTCCTCCTGAGGATTTTTC
Source organism: Protopterus annectens (assembly GCF_019279795.1). NCBI lineage: Eukaryota > Metazoa > Chordata > Ceratodontiformes > Protopteridae > Protopterus > Protopterus annectens. Next base: position 598,600 of record NC_056726.1, on the reverse strand, counting down.
TTTTTCAGAAACTCTTCATTCCATGAGGGAGCATTTTAAGTGGGAAGGTCAGGACTTCTCTGATTCCAGGAAAAGGCTTAGGGAATTTTTGTATTTACCCCAGCATAGGCCTTTGGCTATACCTCCTGTTTTGGATGTAGTGGAAGATGTTTTTACAGAGGCTTCTCTTAATCCTGATTCTTTGCCTCCTGCTCCTGTTAAACCCGGATAGGTATTACAGGGTGCCTGAAGCTCATAAGTATCTTTTAAGAGTCCTAGGGCGGACCCAGAAACTGTTAGCCAGGGGCCTAAAGGTGTTAAGGCTTCTGTTGTTAAGAATCCGGTTCCTGCAGACAAAGAGGCCAGGGCCTTGGATAGATGGGGAAAGAAAGTTTATACTTCTTCCACTCTTGCTATGAGGGCTTTGAATTGCCAGTTTCACATGTTGAAATACCAAAACTATCTCCTTTCACAATTGAAGTCTAAGGTTGATGCTCTGGCAGAAGGTATTGATTGTAAAGAGTTGCAAGATTTAGTACATGTTTCTGAACAGGTGGGTAAGCATTCTTTGCAATGTTGTTTTGATGCTGTACAGGCCTCGTCTAGGGTGGCTGCCACTGGGTCAGTTCTTCGCAGGCACGCCTGGCTGAGGGATCAAAATTTATCTGAACATGTTAAAACAAGGATTTTAGATGCTCCTTTACAATCTGACGAGTTGTTTGGTCCTCCTGTTGAGGCAGTTTTAAAGAAAATGGAAGACAAGGCTAAGTCTATGCAGACTGTTAAAGATTTTTTGCAGGTCCAGCCTCCAAAGTTTAGTAGAAATTGGCCTACTAAGGGGTGGACGTATCCTTCTTATGATTCCCAGTCTAGGGGTAGATCTAGACGTGGTAGGGGCAGAGCTCAGGGCTCTTTCAGGCCTAGAACAGGGAGTTCTCCTGCACAGTCTTCGGGTGAGGGCAGGGGTCAGTCCTTTCGTAAACAGACCCAATGACCTACCTTTTCAGCTGCCAGAGCCTTCTCGTCTGGCAGCACCTTTGGGAGGAAGGTTGGCACTTTTCAAAGAAAATTGGAGTTTGATTACCAAAGACAGATGGGTATTGGATATCATACACCACGGTTACAGGTTTTATTTCCATACCTTGCCTCCTTTCAAAGGCATGCCAGGCGTTCCTCCTCAACAAAGAATAGAGGCTCACAAGCAAGTTTCTCTGTTACTCCAAATAGGGGCCATACAGCCGGTCCCTATGCCAGAAGTGGGCCTAGGATTTTATTCTCGCCTGTTCCTAGTACCAAAGAAGGGGAACACGTGGAGACCAATTTTGGATTTATCTACCCTCAACACTTATCTGGACATTCCCAAGTTCAAAATGTTGACGTTACAGCAGCTTTTACCTCTGCTGGGCAAAGATCATTGGATGGTAACTTTGGATCTCAAGGAGGCTTACCTTCATGTTCCTATCAGACTAAGTTGCAGGAAGTATCTGCGTTTTCGAGCTGGGACTTCTCACTATCAGTTCTCTGCATTGCCCTTTGGCTTATCTACTGCCCAGAGTGTTCACGAAAGTTCTGGCTCCAGTGATAGCTTTCTTCAGGCTAAAAGGAATACAGATCTATCCTTATTTGGACGACTGCCTGATTCTGGCTCAAGGAAGGGAAGAGCTTCTTCATCATTTGGAATATGTGATAGCAGTGCTAAGATGCCTGGGGTATTCTGTGAACGAAATAAAGTCCAGTCTAGTACCCTCTCAGGACATGTGCTTTCTGGGTGTGAGACTGAATACAGCATCCCAGATGGCCTTTTTAACCCCGGACAAACAAAACAGTCTATCCCTTTACTTCCATCAACTATCTCATCAGTCCGGGCTGACTGCAAGGACAGTCCTTCAAGCCTTAGGGTTCATGGCATCTTGTATTCTGGTGCTTCCCAATGCCAAACTGCATATGAGGAAGCTGCAATGGTATCTCAAAAATGTATGAACACAGCACTGCCAGGATCTGGACACTGTCATTCAAATAATACCTTGCATTCAAAAGGAATTTTTGTGGTGGGCTCAGGAATGTCACCTAAACAAGGGACTCTCTGTGACCCGGCCAGAGGCGAGTCAGATTTTAACGACAGATGCCTCAGACAAAGCTTGGGGAGCTCATCTAAATGGAAAGTGGATACAAGACAAGTGGCCTGCCAGACTACAACATCTACATATCAACCTGAAGGAGATGTTAGCAGTCCAGTTTGCATTGATAGCTTTCAAGGAGTTACTTCTTCCAGGGCAGGTGTTGATTCTAACAGACAACACAACTGTCATGTGGTACATCAACAAGCAAGGGGAACGCATTCTTATCCTCTATGCAGGCAAGCAATGATTTTGTGGGAGACTGCTCTCAGTTTACAGCTCAATCTTCAGGCAAGGTTTCTGCCAGGAGCACAGAACTCCTTAGCAGATGTGTTGAGCAGACGAATTATGGATCCCCACGAGTGGAAATTGGATCCTCATGTATTTCAGAAATTGACAGTGTCATGGGGAACTCCAGACATAGATCTGTTCGCTTCTCCACTAAACCATCAGCTGCCAAAGTTTTGCACAAAAGGTTTCATCCCACAGCTTGGAGAGTGGATGCTCTTTCTTTCAATTGGAGCAATCTTCATGTGTATGCCTTTCCACCTCTGCCTCTCCTCCCAAAGGTACTTCTAAAGGTCAGACAGGACAAGCCAAGGATGATTTTAATAGCTCCAGATTGGCCTCGACAGCACTGGTACCCATTACTGAGAAGTCTAGTACGGAAGCCTCCATGGCCTTTGCCTTCGATTCCACACCTGTTGTCACAGGAGGACAGCCATTTGCTCAATGTCAAGCTTCACTCTCTGCACCTAACAGCCTGGCATATTCTATTTTGAACCATAGTGGGCCTCCACTTCCTCAGCAAGTTTTGAATGTTATTTTGGAAGCTAGAAGGCCTAGTACAAGGAAAGTGTACGCAGATAAATGGAAGAGATTTTTATTTTGGAGTGCAGCAAAAGATTTTGATGTTTCTGGGCCTAATTTGAGTGTGGCTCTTCAATATCTTACTGAGTTACTGGACAAAGGTTTGTCTTTCTCTTCTATTAAGGTTCATGCTGCAGCAATTTCGCTCACTATGAATGTGACCCACCAGTGTTTTCTCATCCTATGTTCAGGCAGTTTCTTAGAGGGGCAAAGAATATAAGACCCCCAAAGCTCCTGCTCCTGCTTGGGATCTCAATTTTGTGTTGGAGAAACTCACTCTACAACCTTTTGAGCCTGCAGCTACTTCTGAGTTGAAATATTTATCATGGAAGACTGCTTTTTTGTTGGCAATTACCTCTGCAAGAAGGGTTTCTGAATTGCAGGCCCTTATGGCGGTTGAGCCTTTCTTGATTTTCCATAAGGATAGGGTATCTTTACGTACTAATCCTTCCTTTATGCCTAAAGTGGTTTCTAGTGTGGCTTTAAACCAAACTATTCATTTGCCTACTTTTTATGCAAATCCCCAAAATAAGGGGAAAAGATTTTGCACACTTTAGATGTACACAGGCAGTTGCGATATTATTTGGACAGAACTAAAGGGTTCAGGCAGTCTCAGCAGTTGTTTGTTTCTTTTGCTTTGGGTTCTCAGGGCAAGCCTGTGTCAAAACAAACTATTTCTAAGTGGATTGGGTTTTGCATTGCTTTTTGTTATTCCCATCATGGCAAGGAGATTCCAGCTGGGATTAGGCCTCATTCCACTAGGGCTACTGCCACTTGACAGCCTTTTGAGGGGAGTGGCTACCAAGGATATTTTGGAGGAAGCTACTTGGAGTTCAGTGCATACTTTCTCTAGGCATTATCACCTACCACTTTACTCTAAATCCAGGGCTGGTTTTGCCACTGCTGTTTTGCAGGGCATTTTGGCAGCTCCTGCTTCCTTGTAGTTTGGCCATCCTCCCTTACCTCTGCTTTGGGATTCTACCCAAGTGTAAGGACTGCAGCAATGTGAGATGAAGAACATAGTACAGTTTTGTACCTACCATAAATGTAGATGTTCGAAGATCCACATTGCTGCAGTCCAATTCCTCCCTCCTTCCCCTCTGTAGTTAGAGGTGGTTGTGTGGGTTGGGTTGTAAATATTGTGTATATTGTATATATTGTACAGATAACTAGTGCAGGGGTGGTTGGTTGTTTGTTTGCTGTCTTTTGGTTTTGACCTTTATGTTTAGGGTCTTCTGACATCTGGGGCAAGAAAAGACTGAGGATATGACGTCGGTCATGCGCATTTGTACCCTGACGTCCTGATGTCAGTCAAATGCGCCTTGACCGACGTCAGCCTTATACTTTGATATTCGGGCCGACCGAGGACAGCGGACTACCCAAGTGTAAGGACTGCATTAATGTGGATCTTCGAACATCTACATTTATGGTAGGTACAAAACTGTACTTTTGCTATCTTTTATTTTTAATGTTTGCTTGCAAACTCTATTACTAACTCTTAGATTTTCATTATAATGAGTACTGCTATTACATTTTTGTATGACAATTTTTTTGTATGATAATTTTTTGTCTCTGAATGTATCTCACTCTGTGGAGCTTTTCTCCCCGGGCCTCTACTGAAAATGGAAATTTCTCCAGCTAGACTAGCCCGGTCAACAAATGTAAAATAAAAAAATAAAATAAAAAAAAAATTTACATTCCAGGACTATGATCAGAACCATTTTATACGTGGCTTATAATTGTATTGTTTCTTTATATAGACATACGTATGTGAACATGTATATGTAAGTATATTTACATATACAAATGTATGTATGCACACACACTTGTTTGTAAGTGAAGAACTGCAGAATTCTTTGGTCCATACATTTTGAATTTGCATGCTGTTCTGTTAGTTTATTTTCTTCCAGATTATTTTGTTATAACAAATTCAGTGACAGAAGACTAGCCTTAAAATGTACCACATGAAAGGTAGGCATTCAGAATGTTTACTTTCTATCAAATAATATATTTCTAGAGAATGATCAGAACATGTGAGGTAGATATAGAATATCAGCTTTATGAAATGTATATTTATAAGACAGTATTATTGAAACTTTTAGTAAGTATAGTTTGCTGTTATCATTCATTCTGTGATTGCTGACTTAAACCAATTTATTTACAATGTATTGACTGGGTTAGTCCCTCTAGACAAATGGCCTCTTTTCAGGGGAGACCCGAAGTGGTATTCATACTGACTATGGAGAAATTGGCCTGTGTACCGAGGAACTTCACCTTCTCCTTTTAGTAACTACCATGGGATCTTTTACATCCCACTGAACTACCACCAACTCGTGCAGATTTAACGTCTCATCCAAAGGATGGCATATTCAGGAGTGCAGTATCAACCCCTCTTATGCTGCACTGCTGTGTCAGGGATGAAAATTAATTCATCTATCTGTTGTGAGACTAAACCCATAACTTTCAGATCTTCAGGCACCAAAAGTATATGAGTTAATTCGTTCATTCGTGGGGAAGTGGAAAGAGTTCTAATATGAAATGGTGACTTCCTGAAAGTCAACGTTCAAAAAGAACAAGGAAAAAAAATGAGTACAAAAGCGTGAACATTTTTTTTTCTCATTGTTTGCAGGGGAGGAAGCCCCTACACACACATCTTAAACATATGTATATATGTACATGTATACAGATATATAGCTATTGCTATATACCTACTCAGTGGTCGCACCATTTCAAAGAAGGGAGAAATCTCCCTAAATAAGCAAATTATTGCTGGCTTACAATTAGAAATCACACAGGCAATGATTTCCAGTGAGGAAAAAGCATTCAGCACTGTGCTGTTTGTCTTTTTTTTTTCTTGTGCAGTTTCACCTCGTGCTTGTGTAGGGAAGCCACCTGAAGCCTGTCATGGTACTCACTGAGTGCAAGGCAGAGGAATTACTCTTGAATGGAGTGTCACCCCATATTAGAATGCACAGATGCTTATAATTTAATACCAAGTGTTATAAGGTGGCAGTATTAAATACTGTGCCACTGTGCCTACCATATGTTAATCAATTTCCTTTTTATTTTTGAGTTCTAAATGGTTTATTTTGTGTTGGGTCATGTGTTTCAAAATGATGCACAAGTAAGTTATTAAATTATATCAGAATTATGAACTGTGTGTTAGTTGTTTAAACTGAGTAAGTATGGTTTGGTGATTTTTTTTTTTTTTTAATTTATAGGCCAATATAAATGGATATGTGCTTGCTCAGTGTAATACAGATGAACTGAAGAAAGAAATGAATATGAACTTTGGGGACTGGCAGCTTTTTAAAACCATGGTGAGTCTTTTTTTTTTTTTTTTTTTTGACTAAACTGATCTTTTGGGTTTTAATCTGATATAGTCTGGTTGTAATTAATTTGCCACAAATAACAGAAAAGTGATATCTAGGTTTAATTCTAGACCCATCACTAACAATCACCCAGCACACCAGTAATATAGTAAACAGAGCACTTACCCAGTTTAAAAACGTGTTACCAAATAAATCACCTTCTGTCACTTCTTATCAAGAAATGTTCTCATACCAAAATGGAGTATGAGTTACCTTTATTAACTTTCTAATCCAGTAAAGTTATACAAAAGATACAACCAGCAATAAAGAATATCTGCAGATTTCTTTTGCTGGCTGATACTTTCATCCATCACTGCTAACTGCTGGAATGCTTTAGTTTCTAGCAAATAGGAGTGCAACATTACCTTTCAGCACACATGTATTCAAGATAGTCAAAACACCCCCCTTAAAACAAAATTGGTCATCAAGCATCAAACACATGATTTCTGGGAGTATTTAGAAGAGTCCTTAACACTGATTAGACCATTTTGTGAAATCTATATAGGTTTGAGAGTATTTTCCAAAACAGCACCTTCTTTCTGGAATAATCTTCCCATAAATGTCAGGAGTCAAAACACCTTGGTTCTGTTTGAGAAAAAAAATAATATAACACCTCTGTAAGGAAGCTGCCTGCACCTGCTTCAAAGATAGTTGTTAATATTAGAAGTCCTGGCCAAAATCAGTGAGCAGCTCTCCTAAAGACAAGAGCTCTCTGATTCAACTAAACAAGAAACTAAGAAGTCTAATAAAGTCCAACAAGGCCAATTCGAGGTCAAGATAGCCTCCCAGGCTAAGGGCAATCGTAAGGCTTTCTTCAGCTGTGTGAGGAACTTTAAAGATAGCAGTCAGCAGTGTGTACAACTGGTGTAAGTGGCTCACCCTTCACTGACCAGGGTGACATAGCAAATCGACCAGCTCATAAATTTAGTTCTGACTTGTGAAATCCCTTTTAGAATATCTTCCCCCAGGTCCTGATGGTGCTCACTAAGGCAGAAAACACTGCTTCAGTGGGCCCCAAAAACATCCCAGGCTGTCTCCTAAATAGCCTAAAACAAGACCTAGCAGAACCACTTGAGGCACTCTTCAACTACAGCCTCAAAACAAGTTATGCGCAAGGTGAATGGAAGACCTAAATAGTCATCCGTCTTCATAAGTTTGCACTATTAACTGACCCCTGGAACTACAGACCCTTCAGTTTGACAAGTCTGATATGCAAGGCCATGGAACAAATTGTAATGGAAATGATCAACAAGGGCATTATCAACATACAGATAGTAGATTGTTCCCAGTTTGGTTTTAAGGGAAGGTCTTGCCTACTTAGTCTGCCAGACTTCATCAAGAAGGTCACTAAGGCTATGGATGACTAGAAAATGGTGTATACCACCTACCTTGACCTGGCCAAGGCATTTGATACAGTACCTCACTCGGGTATTGATGACAGACTGTCCGAACTAAGCATAAATCCCTACATAACTGACTGGATTGGTGGCTGGCTCACAGGATCCAAAGAAGTCAGAATCGGTGAGACCATTCCTACCAGGAGACCAGTCACCAGCAAAGTATCCCAGGGCTCCATGTTGGGCCCGGTTCTGTTTGGCTTCTACTTCACTGAAGTAAAGGCTAATGGCAAAGGTCTCTGGCTCACCAAGTTTGCAGATGACTGTAAATTGGGAGCTGTCATAGATTCCCCCCACGACAGCAACATCCTACAAGAGGGTCTGATACAAACAGATGACTTGTGCCAAAGCCACGGATTATAACCCAATGTGAAGAAATGCATTATAGTGCCCTTTTTGGAAGTTGTCCACCCAAGCTAATAATAAAACATCACGTATAAAATAACGGCAGTGGAAACTCAGCAGAATACAGCAAAACTAGAGGTACATGAAGTAAAAACTGAATAAATAAATTAAAACGGGTAAAAATGTACTAAACTTTAATACAGGTAAGTGCTATCACACAAACTTGTGCTTCTTCAGACCATAATCATCTAATACAAAAAAACACAAATAAAAAGACCATCCCATCTCATTCCCACCAATAAAAATTGACATCCAATTACTTAATTAAAATGGAACAACACATCATTTAAACATGTGCCTAGATTTTAACAGTGACTTTAAAGAAACCCTGCCATTAAGGCCAGGTGTCTTGTCTCCTTGAAGCTTAACTAACCAATACAGCTCTCTGCTTTCAGTGACATTCCTATGGTCACCCAGTCGAGGGTAATGGCGAACATTTTCTATAGCTTCAAAGTTAAAAGTATGAAAACGCACTAGCTCAGTAACATGTCTAGCCAAAGCATTTCTAATGTCACCTACCCATATATTATAAACATGTTCCCTTATTCTTTCAGAAAATGGACGGTTAGTTTTGCCCACATAAAAAGCGGTGCAGAATGAAAAAGTTGCTAAATAAACAATATCAGAAGTACGACAATCTGCTATAGCCTTAAACTTGAAGGCAAGTCCAGATACAGGATGTATAAAGCTATTGGAAGTATCAATATAGCAGTAAAAATTGCATCTGTTGCAACAATTGGTACCATATTCAGCAGCAAACAAATTAAGTTCTGGATTAACAGTCCTGTAACAAAGTTGCCTCTTAACAGATTTTTTGTTCCTATACCTAAATCGTGGTGTTTCCCCAACTATATCCTTAACCCTGTCATCAGCTTTCAAAATAGGCCAGTTGACTCTGATAATCTCACATATATTCCTAATGTCACTGGCACAGGTTAAGGTCAAAGGGACCAAATTATCACAAGGTCTCCCTCTCACTCCATCAGTTATATTATTAATATGATTATGTCCTGAAAACTAGGGTCTGACATCATTAGATCTCATGTCCAATACTCCCATGCACATAAACTCAGCTTCTTGTGATTTATAGCCCCTGGCTAAAAATTATCTCTTTGTAGACGTCAAACCTCTTACAAAACCTTCATTTGTGTTGTTCAGTCTCAAAATACCCATGCCTTGGCCCTTCAGGACATTCTTATAAATATGTGGGGGGTACATACTTCTACCCTGTAAAACAGTATTCTTCTAACACTGTTTCCTATATAATCTGTATCCTGTAAATCAAATACTACACCCAGATACACAAGCCTCCCCTAACCCTCATCCTGACAAAACACGAGGAAACTGCCTCCATATTTAACAGCTACATGTTAAGTTGTCAATCTCACCTTCATTCTTGCTTGATGGGTTCGGAGCCGATCCTCGGCTCCGACTCGGCACTTGCTAAGCTCGAGAGTCACTTTTACCAGCTCGAGGCAGCCCCATATCCCATGATGCAAGGCGGTAAGTACCCAGATCTCGTTTGCCGCTTCGCTGATGAGGTCCTCCTTTTACCAGCTCCTGGTAAGTGATTTGCTACTTTGCTATTTTAGCCCCTTTTAACAAAAAAACCCTTAATTATTAGTTATATATTAGTTTTAAACCTTTTCTGACAGAAAATTCTCTGTCTCTCCTTATTTTTTTAGTCAGACTTTCACCCATCCCATCCCCCCCCTGTTAGGGTGTGTGTGTGTGTTTCTAGTTATACCTTTTGGTATATTTAATTTAATTTCTTTGACTGGTGTGTGTGTCTGTGTTTACACCATGTCTAAAGAAAGGGTCTCAGGCTTTAAGAAGTGTGACTCGTGCTGTCAGAAAATGTCTCTGACAGACGGTCACACTTCTTGCCTGTATTGCCTGGGGCCTCTTCACCTGCAGGACTCCTGTGCTATATGTCATTCTTTCAGCCAGAGAGTCCTGCAGGAAAGAAGAAATAAGTTGATTTTGAGGGGCCTTCTTAAGCCGGAGGGCTCTCCGGCTAAGTCGGCTCCATCCAAGACTTCTAAGTCTTCCAAGGCCCAGGCTTCTGTGTCCAAGCCTGCGGCCTCGGCTCCGACTCGTTCTGAGTCGAGATCGGCTCCGGCTGGAGCCGATTCTGGCTTAACTAAGCCTTCGGCACCGATGGCTATCGGTGCCGATTCTGGTTCGACCACTTCAGTGTCGGCTCCGATCGGTTCCGACCACCATGTGGCTCAGGCATCGGTGTCGGCTCCGACACCATTACTCTTGTGGCTGTATCGGCTCCGGCTGGAGCCGATGCATCGAAGCTACCTGTCGGCTCCGATAAGTTGTCGGCTCCGACAGGTTCAATAGTTTCATCGGTTCCGATGGCTCCTTCGAGGAAGAGGTCTAGGTCTCCTTCCTTGGAGCTGATACTTCGGCCGGCTTCACCTCTCCTCTCGAACGGAGCCATCGGAGCCGATCTTCAAGGTCATCCAGGCTTTCTGACCATGATTTAGAGAGTGGTCAGTAGATTACTTAAGTCACAGGCACTGGCCCAAATGTTACATAGCCCGTCTCAACAGGCGGCTATTGGTCCACACCCATTGCAGTTCCTCCTTCAACTCTATCCCAGAGCTTGGAGTTGGAGTCTTCGAATGGTTACTGCTACGGCTGAGGGACAGATACCCCTTCTGTTCCTTCAGCCTCTACTCTTATCTCCTCTTGAGACCTTCCTTAGAGGGATTCGGTGGCGGGCTTCCATGGTCTCCTCCGAGGGTGAGTGGCATCGGACCCTTGTCCGAACCCGCTCTTCCCCTTGGAGCCTCGGCCTTGGTGAGCTCTGCTCCGACATCTGCCTCGGAGACTTCCCTTTCGGTGGTCCCTGGAGTTCCTAGCTCTTCGGAACGGGTTCTCTCGGACCTTCCTGGGAGGGGAGCATTCGAGGTGATGAAGAGTGTGCTGGCCACGGGTATCAGTCAGCAGTCTGTTCCCTTAGCTCCTCCCTCTATAGTGCCTGTTGACATCTCTGCCACTTCTCTTGCTACAGGACCCAGAGATCCTCCGCCTCAGGTTTCCCCATTGGGAATATCCCCCTCTTCCGAGGATTCTCCTGATGTTTCGGGAGATCCTCCTAGGAAGAGGACCTGTAAGAGGAAACATGTAGACTCTCCCGAGTCTATCACTTCAGATACTGACTTAGATGAGTCAGAGGGATCCCCAAGATTCCCCTCTGAGGATGTCTCCTTCTCAGACATCCTAGAACTCCTTAGACAGAGGGGAAACTGGCCCACCAATAATCCCTCTGAGGATGAGTCAGTATACCTAGAGGCGTTTGGATCTCGGCCCTCCACCTCCTGGGTGTCTCCGCCTTTCGACCCCCTTATGCAGGTTATTGCCCGAAAGGCGTGGGCTGCTCCTGACTCTGTAGAGCCAGTCCCTAGGAGGCCTTCAAAATTTATTACTGCCCCGTGTGATAAGCAATTCCTCACTAAGGGTGTTCCTGCTGATGCCATGGTGGTGGCTGCTGCCACCAAGAAGGAACTTGCAGATCCTTCCGTAACCGTCCATCCTCCTAATAAGGACTCTAGGACCATGGATAGGTACGGTAAGTGGATGTTTTTCCTCAGCGACCTTTGCTATGCGTTCGCTGAATTACCTATGTCACTTCACCAGACTCCAAAGGGATATCCTTAAGGAGCTAGGTGATGTTGTACAGGATCCTACAGCTGCAGGGGCTCAGGAAAAAATTGCTTCGCAGCTAGGAACCCTTAATTCCATTGCAAACTCCTCCATGCGGCTAATATCATATGCTGCTGATGGAGTGAGTAGGGCCGCAGGTACAGGTGTGGCTCTCAGACGCCAAGCCTGGATGCGGCTATGTGACTTTGCAGATCCCTTTAAGGCGTCCTTCACAAATTCTCCCTTTGATGGGTCAGCTCTGTTTGGCCCTCAAGTGAAGGAAACTTTGACCAGGTGTGAGCAGGACGGCAAGACTCTTTCTGCCGTAGGAGTCCGTTTTCCACCCTTCTAGACCTTACCCCAAAGGACAGAAAGGTGGCAAAATGTGGTTCCGCAAATCCCAAGGAGTCACGCCGGATTCACGTGGTCAGTTTACTCCTAGAGGCAGAGGGGGCAACAACAACAGACGCTCTAGAGGCAGAGGGGGTCCAAAAAACCAGGGAAACAGAGAGCCTCTCTCTGACAAGCCCTTTCAGCATCCCTGAGATGTTGCCCGGCTGTCCCTCCTTGGAGGCAGTCGGGGGAAGATTATCACTGTACCCAGAAGCCTGGCACTCCCTCACTCAAGACAGATGGGTACAGTCGATCATATCCAAGGGTTACATAATTCCTTTCGAGGAAAGTCCTTTCTACCCCTCAAATTCCCTTCCAGATGTACCACCCGGTCTAAGGGAAATTGCAGAGTTAGAAGTCTCAAAACTACTGCAAAAAAGAGCCATTCAGCCAGTTACAACAGACCATTCAGAGCCGGAATCTACTCAAGGTTCTTTTGGTCCCCAAAAGCCGGGAGACTGGAGACCAATATTGGATCTCAGCAGACTCAACAAGTCTGTGAGGAAGACAAGATTCTGAATGGTCACTCTTCAGTCAATTCTGCCCTTCTTACAGAAGGACAACTGGATGTGCTCAATAGATCTTCAGGATGCGTACTATCATATCAAAATTCACAGACGCTCCAGGAGATTTCTCCGCTTTCGGCTGGGGTCCAGTCATTTCCAGTTCAGAGCCCTGCCCTTTGGTCTCACCACAGCCCCCAGAGTGTTCACCAAATGCATGGCAGTGGTCACGGCTCACCTGAGACGTCAAGGATTCCAGGTGTTTCCGTATCTCGACGACTGGCTCCTGTCAGCCACCACCAGGCATCAGCTCATTCAAGCCAGGGATTACACAATAAATCTTTGTTCTCATTTGGGCATCTCGATCAACTTCGAAAAGTCATCCTTATTGCCCTGCCAGTCTATTACTTTCATAGGCGCAAACTTAAACACTGTTCAGATGTCAGCTACCCTTACAGATCAAAGAGTTTCAGACATTCAAAGTCATGTCAGGATCATTCTAGCCAACAAGAAACTACAGGCCAGAATGGTTCTAAAGGTATTAGGCCTCATGGCTGCGGCCATTACTCTTCTTCCCCTGGCTCGATTCTACATGCGCCTTCTTCAGTGGATGCTGTTCACACAGTGGTCGTACCAACAACTTCCAATGAGTCACCAGTTTCTGATGACACAGACTTGCAAAGATCATCTTGCTTGGTGGATCACATCTCCCCAGGTTCACCAAGGCAGACACTTTGTACCCCCATCCCCGGTAGCCACTGTCACCACGGATGCCTCCCTGATCGGGTGGGGGGGGTCATTATCAGGGCAGGATGGTTCATGGGACGTGGCAGCCGTTCGAGTACCACCTGCACATAAATGTCCTGGAGATGAGAGCAGTGCTTTTAACGTTGCAAGCCCTCAACGACTTTCTTCCCGTAGGGACAATTGCAGTCCACACAGACAACATGTCTGTAGTTTGGTATATCAACAAACAGGGCGGAACCAAGTCCTACCTCTTGTGTCGAGAAGCGCTCAGACTATGGCAATGGGCAATCTCCTCTCATCGGTTTCTGGTAGCAACGCATATCCCTGGGAAAACCAACATTGTAGCGGACAGATTGAGCAGAGCTATTCTCATGCCTCACGAGTGGTCTCTCAAGCAATCGATAGCGGAAGAGATTTTTCTGGAATGGGGTCGTCCATGTTGCGATCTTTTTGCTACTCCCCAAAACAGCAAATGCCCAGACTTCTTCTCTCTCTTCCCTCTTCCAGGCCATCCCCAGAGACGCTCTGACCCAGGATTGGCCCCAGGGACTTCTTTATGCCTTCCTCCATTTCCTCTGATCCCTCAAGTTATCCAGAAAGCAACCGTTTTGAGAGCCAAATTGATTCTCATTGCTCCTTACTGGCCTCGACAAGTTTGGTTCCCGTTCCTCCATCGTCACCTTTTGGTGCAGCCGTGGCATCTGGACCCAGTGCCAGATCTTCTGATTCACCAATCCGGTCAGCTGCACCGGTCTATCCCTTCTCTCAACCTCACAGCATGGTTGCTCCACTTCCTTCCTTAGCCAGGCTTCCTTTGATCTCTAACCCTGTTAGAGACATCATAGTAGCTTCTTTAAAATCCTCTATCAGGAGGATTTATGCAAGCAAATGGAAACGTTTCTCTTATTGGGCTAAGGCCAAGAATATTGATCCTTTCACTGCCCCTGTTCAGGCAGTCCTGGACTTCTTAGCAGAGATTTTTCATGCAGGCTCCTCTTCTTCCACAGTCAGAGTTCAATTGGCTGCTATCTCGAACTTTCATGTCGGGATTGCAGATCACAATGTTATGTCCCATAGGCTCTGTAGGGCCTTCTTGAAAGGAATTTTCCTGCTAAAGCCTCCAATCAGGAATCCTCCTCCTCAATGGGATCTAAATTTAGTGCTGACATCCTTGATTCTTCCCCTTCGAGCCCGCTGTTTCTTGTTCCCTGAAATTTCGTTCTTGCAAAACTTTATGCCTAGTAGCTATTACATCGCCGAGCAGGGTGTCTGAACTTCATGCTCTATCGGTTCGACCCCCTATTTGGTTTTCACAAAGACAGAGTATCATTGAGAACTAATCCGACCTTTTTGCCTAAGGTCGCCTCAAAGACCAATTTGAATCAATCCATTGATCTCCTGTATTTTTCCCAAACTATTCAGACAGAGACGAACAAATACTACATTATCTTGATGTCCACCGTCAACTCAGATATTATTTGGACAGAACAAAAATTTAGGAAATCTGATCAACTTTTTGTTTCCTATGCGGATAATAAGAAAGGCCTTCCTGTCTCTAAAGTGACCTTGTCTAGATGGCTTTCTTGGTCATCTCTGAAATTTATCTGCTCAGGGGAAAACAGCTGTGCTCAAAACCTAAAGCACATTCAACTAGGAGCTTAGCTACTTCTACAGCCTTTCAAGCTAGACTTCCTTTAGACACTATTTGTGCAGCGCCACTTGGGCCACTCCTCATACCTTTGTTTCCCATTATAAATTGGACTTGGCCTCCAGGGACAGAGCCAGTTTTGGCTCTACAGTCCTCAAGAGTCTGTTCCATTGAGCCACCCAGGATAGAGGTGCTAGGACGCGGTCCCATCAAGCAAGAATGAAGGCGAGATTGACAACTTAACATTAAGAAGTTATGTACCTACCATAACGTTCCATGTTAGTTGTCTTCTCTCCTTCTTTCTTGCGACCCTCCCTCCTTCCCCAGGCCTGGACAGACCTTCCTATAAGAAATTATTATGCTGAAGACCATTCAGACCTGGTCCTTCTTCCATCCTGTAAGTTTTCTTTCTTCCTTTTGGAAGTGTTTTTATGCTTGGTGCTATTGCCCTTTGTCATCAAACGAGATCTGGGTACTTACCGCCTTGCATCATGGGATATGGGGCTGCCTCGAGCTGGTAAAAGTGACTCTCGAGCTTAGCAAGTGCCGAGTCGGAGCCGAGGATCGGCTCCGAACCCATCAAGCAAGAAAGAAGGCAAGAGAAGACAACTAACATGGAACGTTATGGTAGGTACATAACTTCTTATTTATAGACTCAATATCCAAATTACTAAATCAAGAGACAAACCATCCCACCAACAATAATAGACCTAATAGCTCAAACTCTTCCATCAGTAGTAACCTTACCACTACCTTCTCCCTCAAACCTGTCTCCACTAGCTATATTAAAACTCTACTATCTAAATTAAAACCTTGCTCCACACCCATAGACAACATTCCCTCCGCATTCCTTCAGGTTGCTGCTGATGTTCTTGTTTTCCCAGTTTCTATTCTAATAAACCGCTCTATCATGGAATCCACATTCCCTTCCATCTGGAAGCAATTTTACACCCTTCCAATACACAAAGGAGGAAACTCTACAGATATAACTAATTTTAGACCCATAGCCATACTCTCACTACTCTCCAAAATTCTGCAAATATGTATACACAATCAAGTCTTACACTACCTTCTGCAAGAAAATCTACTCGCACCTACCCAACATGGCTTTCGTCCCATGCACAGCACTACAACAGCTCTTCTGTCTTTCCTAAACTCTGTATCATTAGCTAGAGACAGTAACAAATTTACTTCTTGTCTCTTCATTAACCTCTCTAAAGCCTTTGATACAGTCTCTCATACACTTCTTCTCCTTAAACTAGAAAACTTAAACTTCTCTCCATCCACCATATCTTGGTTTAACAGCTATCTCTCTGATAGACTCCAGTCACTCAAACGGCTCTCAGATTTCTCCCCTCTTCTTCCTGTTAAAACGGATGTTCCACAAGGCTCCATCCTTGGGCCCCTTCTTTTTAACATCTTTACCAACCTTCTCTACTCTTCCTGTCCTGGATCCTCACTGATACAATACGCAGATGATTCTACACTTATCACTATTGCTGAATCACCAACTCGACTAAAATCAGACACACAGCCCTCTTTTAACTCTGTATAAAACTGACTATCTGAAAACGAACTTATCCTTAATCCAAAGAAAACCAAATTACTACTCTTTCTCCCTAAAACCCTTAACCACATAAAGTCTTCCTTCTCCATACTGTCACAAAATAATACTCAAGTACAGGTGGACACCAGTACAAAATGCTTAGGTGTTACTATTGATGATAGACTAACCTTTGATTTACACATCAGTAATTGTATCCGAAAAACACATCTCAAGCCAGGTCTCCTCTATAGAAACAAAAAATATCTTACCAAAACAACAAAACTAACCTTTGCAAATGCCTGCTTCTTACTCACTTTACTTTATAGCTCCCAAATTCTCATCAGACTCAACACTGGACTACTAAACAAGTTAGAAACAACTTATAACAGGATTGCCAGATTTGCTGACCAAAATTCTTACAAATCCTGTCACTGTCTCTCACTAAAAGAACTAAATTGGCTAGAATTACCTAACCTAATAATCAGTTTCGGATTATTCATTCCATTCTGTACAAACCCTTTTTCTGTCCAACTATCTCATCTCTAATCTCTCATTACCTACCCACTAGATTACTCCACAATTCTGAACAAGGCCTACTAAAAATCTACAAACCAAGGACCAAAATGGGTCACCTAGTCTATAGCTTTAACCCTTCCAAGGCCTGGAATTGCCTACCACTAGATATAAGGTCCCTTGAACATCCCAATCAATTCAAAACCGCTACAAAAAAATACCTTCATGAAAAATGGACCTGCCAGTGTAATTATCCCCCATAAACACTCCCCCATAACCATCTACTTCTCTTCTCTCTTCCTTCCCTTCAGTAAACAAACTTACTACTTTATCTTCTCCTCTTGGTACATCACTGTACAAACATAACTAGTAAAATAGTTCAGCTATGTAACTATTGCACTATTATGTATATAATATGTAATTATGAATGTGTGCCTCTGATGAATGTATTTCTATGTATTTCACTTGCCACAGTTTAAGTAATGCAATAATGTGTGGTACTGATGAATGTAATGTGTGGCACTGTAATGCAGTAATCTGTGGTACTGATGAATGTATTTCTATATGTATTTAATATGTAAAATTTCTATTTTCTGTTGGAGCTTTTCTCTTCGGGCCTCCGCTGAAAATGGGCATTTGTAGCCCAGTCGGACAAACAGGGTCAAGAAATATAAAATAAATAAAAAATCCTGTGTTGAACTTGCCTTCTCTGTGTTTCCACTGCCATTATTTTATACATGATGATCTTTGTTTTTCGTCTTTTCCCGGTTAGAGGTCTCCACAGCAGATCACCGGTCCGCTAATGATTGGCAGTGGGGTTTTTTTACGGTGCCGAGTTGCCAGCCCGATGCCCAACCTTCATGGCACACCCACATGCACACACACCTACCTGTATGTCTTTAAAGTTTATGCAGCCACAGGGAGGACATGCAGACTCCGCACAGAAGGAACTCCAGCTAAGAATCGAACTGAAGAACCTTTTGCTGTGAGGCGACAATGCTAACCGCTGTACCACAACAGCCGCAATATTATTTTATACATGATATCTTTATTATTTTATTGGCATGGTTCATTCCTTGTGGGGATGTTTTATTTCACTAATAATAAAACACCCCTAAGAGATGACCTCATAGTTAGGGATCTGGGAACATATGCAGACAGTAATTTAACCTTCAACCAACTCGTAGCCAGGATAGTAAGAAAATCATTCTGTATCCCATCTGATAAGCAAGGGTATGGCATCCAGGTCTAAGGAAATTTTAGCAGCAATCTGCTTAGCCCTTATCAAATCTGTCATTGAGTACAATGCCCCCTTTGGCATGTACCTATCCAGACACTTCTAACAGTTGGAATACCCTGAAAGGTTTCTCATCAGGAGAATCCAGGGTGTGGATACCCTGTTCTACACAGATCACCTCAAGACCCTATTTTTGTACTCAGTCTGCTACAAGACACAGAGGGACCATTTGTGCCTAACATATAAAGTATCCTCAGATCCAGCTCTGATTGATCTCTTGCACATCCACAAAACAAACAGTACCAGAAACACTAGATCCAAGAACCTGAGCTTTGCCTGTAACATAAATAGAACATTCTGGAAAGGCCAATACATGTCTCAAAGGATCTCTGTGCTATGGAATAAATCCCTCATCTATGTGAAGGAGAGTTCATCCCTAACCCTATTCAAAAGAAACTTTGATCTTTGAATAGGAAACCATAAATTCATTCTCAGTCTGGCCTTCATATTTCTGATGGACAGAAGTTGACAGTAAATTAATTGCCAACTTAATGTACCCCCACATAACCCTTCACTACCTCTTTACTGATATATACCCCACCATATAGGTGTCCAAGGCAGTCTGAGACAAAACTGTGTTGGGTTGTATGACTAGGCTTGTAAAGACCTCAGTAGTCATAGCCTTATATAAACCTATGAACCTCTGAAGGGTATTATCACAACATAAAACTTATGTTCTACAACACACAAACCATAATATAAAACTTTGTAGAGTATAGAGGTCATGAAAATCTTTATCATCCATTTCTACATAAAGCATTCCATAATGTAAATAATGTGTCTACTAAACTGTAAATACTGTAATATTTCCACCGAAAAGTAACAACTTTAAATATATGAATATTTAATGAGAAATGTTGTTTTTGTCAGTCTTGCAAATACCAACAGTAACTTCTTTAATATATTATGTGCTCTATATGCTTCATAATCACTAAGCACTTTTTTATTTGCTTGGTTACAGCAGTATTTGAAGGTTTCTTGTCACATCTTGTACCTCAGCAACTGAACTGAGCCTATTTACAAATTCCTATTCCGGTTGTTGACTCTCCAGGCTTCATGCCACTGCTGCCTTGGGGTGGTTTGATTGTGATATAGGATTTTGTGAACTTTTTTTTTTTCCTCTCCCCATATCAGTTTCTGTGCTTGACTCAAAAGGATCCTTTGATTTATTTTTCTTGTTGGACAGCTGTTTTAAGTATTTTCTTTGGTCTCTTTTGCTTACCAAGATATCAGTCGTTATGGCGGACATCTTGTAAAGCAAAAGCACATTGTTTGCTTCTGTTACTTGTATGACTTGTTTCTGGTGACCAATGTGGTTTGTACACTCTCCTAGTTTCAGTCTTTGGGGTATCCATAAACTGAGGAGTCTTCTATGTTTCCATCTCAGATGATTGTCATCACTGGTGCAGAGTTTACCACTCTGCAGTATCATTATTACTGCTCTCTAAGGGAGCCCAGTGGTCATGTCTTTGGCAGATTGGATAAGGACATAGTAGATGGTCTAAACCCCAATTCTCTAGTATCTTCTGGTCATTTTTGAATCTCCATAGTCTTTATTTACATCTCAGCATTTCGTATGCATGTTGTTTGCAGTCCACATACATGGAACTTCATCTCATTTTGCTCCAATGACCATCTGCATTATTGTAAATGATCCTTTCCTCTTTGCCTGAATTGTACAGGCGGTCTGGCCCACAACCAGAACTTACAGCTTTAATTATTGTACATACTCACACGATATTGCCATAGCAAATAACCATGTGAAAACACAGAGGAGTAACAAAATCAAAGTGTGAATTACATTCTGTTCTGAATGAAGTGCATAATAAACACCAGCTTCAAAAAGGTGCATCTTAATTCCCAAATTATAGTCTGACATAGCTAGTAGATTCTTCCACTTCCTCAAAATGGATTTTTTGGCTGCCAGGAATATCACCACCAGCAATTTTATCTGGGTATTAGTTAATTACAAGTGAGGCTAAAATCCCAACAGTAAGTTTTCCTGAGAAAGTTAAGCATCTTCCTGCAGGATCCCTCTGATTACTTCACTAACTGGAGATTTGAATTTTTTCAAAGATGGGCAAGTTCAGAAGACATGCCCCCCCAGTCCCACCTGATCCTGTAGTCTGCTTCTACAACAAGTTCTTTTCTTTACTGGCTACATCCGGGACAGTCTTGATGGTGTATAAAAATACTTATGGAGGCACTTCCATGCAAAAATTATAAGTTGTCTTAGTCTCAAAGCTTTCCCTAGTATTAAACATATCTCCTGCCATTGAGGAAGTGAAATGTGTATCCCAGTAACTGTTTCCAACCCTAAAAAATCTTTATCTCTTGAAGTTGTTTCCTGTTCTCTTAACGTTTTATAAAGACACAAGATTTGGCCCTTTTTTGGTTAAACATTCTGACATACCACAGCTATCCACTGAATTACCATTGGGTAGTCCTCAGACTTGGTGTTTCTTCATCTTGTTCCCCCTCAAAGCTCCTAAACTTTCATTAAACTAGGGCTCCAAAATATCTGATAATTCATAGTCAATCCTGGAATCCTCCCAGATTCCAATATCCTTGACCTTACCAGCAACTGTTCTCAATATTTTAACCTTGTTAGCTTCATTTCCAGGCTGTTGTATCTAATAGGACACACCCCATGTGATTGGTTATCAGTAACATATCTTGCTTCCAATTCAGTAGAACCCCTTTAGAAAAAAGCTTGTTGTAGGGCATTCCCAATTCCAGCAGCAGGGTCTTGTGGTGGAGGCACATTCCATAGCAGGTCCAGTAATTTCCTAGTGGCAAGCAGTCCACATTTTTGAGCTATTATATCCTTTCGCGCTGCCTCATAGTATGGATTCTGACATTTGGCATTTCTCTGTATTCATAACTTCTAAACTACCCATATGCACTGGCAGTGTCAACTTATCCCAGGCTATTCAAGGCAGTTGTCCATTTCACAAAATGTCCCTTATACAACTCCATAAACTAGTCAAAACCGACCCTTATGAGCCTGACCAAAAAGATTGACCTAAATGCAACAAATGTGGCAGTACTTGCCAAATGAGTACTTGAACTCTTATGATTGACTTCCAAATTCAGTACTCTCTGCTTTAAAAGGTGGGGTTTAATCTGGTTTATTATAGTAGAGTATGATTTATCCATAGAAGCCGTATAAGTATTACATAATCAAACCCCAAGAAATTTTTGTCCTGTACTTTAATATTGTATTGAGTCTCCAGAAAGTCCTCTGAGTGGAATTTATTGTTAGTAGTTTTCCCAATATTAATTTTATAACCAGACAAGTTGCTAAAATGGTTGAGTATCCCCACCAATATATCCATACTGTCTCTAGGATTACATAGACTAAGTATTATACCATCAGCATAAGTGGTAATTTAATATTTATTTGCCCCAAGGGAACCTAACAACCACTGATCATCTTATTTTCACTGCTAAAAACACTAAATATATTGCAAATGGCAGTGGGGAGAGGAGGCATCCTTGACGTGTTTCCCATGATACTGTTAGTGGTTGAGACAGTACAGCCATAGTGTTCACCCTAGCAACAGAATTTGTATAAATAGCATCCAGCAATGTGATTCACTGTTTGGGTGTACTCACTCTCTTCAGTACTTCAAAGAGGAAAGACTATTCAACCTGGTTGAATGCTTTTCAGAATCTTAACTGAGTAGTAAATAGGGACTTTCTGCTTATTAGCTTCTTGTATAACCAGAAGTTTTCGATTAATAATTTTGAATGTTGTCCTGCCATGTATCAAGCTACATTGATCTGAGTAGATTAAATTAGATGTGAGTGTTTAACAACATGACCATGATAGACACAAGTAATTTATAGTCATGGTTCAAAACTTTTATGGGGTGGTAAGAGCTTGCTAATCTAGAATTCTTGCCTTTCTTGGGGATCATTCTGATTACTCCATGCTTCCAGCCATCAGGATTTTTCCCTCTTTGCAATACTTCATTCAGAAGTTTAGTGAGCAATTGAACCATTTCCGTTCCCCGTAGCATTCTTATCGCTGTTGGCAGGCTTTTGGAGCCCGGAGGTTTACCGAAGGTCAGAGAGCTTAATATTTCCTGCCAGTCTTCACCAGTAATCTCTTTAACTAGCTACTCCTGTTGGTCTTCTGTAAACTGAAGCACTTTTATAGCATCCAAGGATCTTCTTATCTGTGCAAAGAATTCTGGTCCCAGCAGCTGTATGGTGTATATTGCTTGGTAATAGCTTCTGAAAACTTGGGCTGTTGTGCAGTTCAGTTGACTAGAGCTTTCCTCAACTATTTGTAAAATCTTCTGATCAACTTCTCATTGCCCAAGTGTTTCAGCCAGCATCATCATAATCTGTGTGGAGTTAACTGCATACATATTTTTCAAAGAATTTTGCTGAAACAATATTCTCTTGTTCTTAATTGCAGTTCATCAGCCCAATAGAGGTTAGGCTTCTTCTGAATATATATATATATATATATATATATATATGTGTGTGTGTGTGTATATATATATATATATATATATGTGTGTGTGTGTATATATATATATATATATATATATATATATATATATATATATATATATATATATTTTAGCTTGTATAGTCTCTTCGTTACTCTACTCAGCCAACTTTAAGGCCTTCAAATAATTTTGAAACATTAGTTTCCGAGAGTTTTTAAAGCTATCCCGTGAAGTCAAAACATCCAGCCCTGTCTGTTGCATTTTCTGGACTAGCACTTTCTGTACCCACTTTTTAAAGGAATAAAATTTAAGGTAGAAGGTTGGTAATCTCCAGTGTCATTCCATATGGACAACATCATGAAAAAGTGAGAACTCAAAATAGGCATGGTAAATAAAAACTGGGCCATGGGTCAGCCCGTAAACTCTATTCTGATGCAAACAGGTAACCATTACCTTATCTGTTTTTGACTGTTGCTTATAATGCACAGTATAATATGATTAATGAGTTAGGCACCCTAATTGTTCGTTCCTGGCAACCACTGTGTGTTAGTTTTTAACTTTTTATCCACCCTCCCCACCCATTGCCGCCATCTCATGAGAAATCTTATTTCAGTCACCCATAATTATCAGCGTACCCTCAGTCAATTGTAATATTTTTCAGTAAAGTTTGCCTGACTTGGTAATAGTGGGATCCTGGGGGATGATGCAAGAAAACCAAGGTCAACCAAGATCCTAACAAATCCCCATTAATTGCCACATACCTGCCTTATCTTCCTGCGGTGTATTGGCAATCACCAGGAGAAGATTCCACCTTTTCAGAATTGCTGCTCCATGATGTTTTTCGTGTTTCACTGTTGCAGTCATTACATTTGGGTAATCCTGCTGGCTTGGTTCCTGCATCGGCTGCTGTTGTCCCTTCCCTGACGTCAGGTCGTCAGGGGTATAAAAGAAGCAGGCAACGCCATTTTCTTCAGTCTTTCTTGCCGCGCGGTGCCCGAAGCAGAAGCAGTTCGCAAGTGCTGGTTGGCTGACTCCTGAGATTTTCGTGTTTGAGTTTCAGATCCGAAGTCTTCAATTAAGTTAAGTGCCCCATTGGGGAAAATTTTTTCTTGCTCCAGACAGATATCAGAAAAAGTTAATAATTGTATTTCTTGTGGAAAGCAAATACCTCATAAGGATTTTCATTCTTATTGTATTCCTTGCCTAGGGCCTGATCACAACGTTACTAGTTGTCGGTTTTGTGCTAGATTTAACCAACGCACTATTAAGCATCGGTATGATTTTGTTAACATTTTTGGACGCCGCTTTAATTATCCTGAAATGTCGTCGGATAGCCATCCGACTACCGGAGTTTACAAAAAACGCAAGAAAAAGAAAAACAACCGAGGTCTAAAACCGACGACAAAGCTTCTTCTAGACCAGTCACCGGTTCTCAGTGAGGTGCTTTTGCAGCCCCTGACGCCCACTACTTTAGAGTCGCAGACCACTACCGACTCCCACATGGAGTCGGCCATGCCGCTGGATACTCAAGGTATTGGAGCCTCGGACGCTAATCCCTCAGAAGGGTCCGGAGCCGCTGAGCAGGCACCGGCTTCTGAGGGTGTATTCAGACGTAAACATCTTTACATTACAACGACTTCAGCATCAAAGGCAAAGACTAAAGCACCTTCTAAAGCAAGGAAACAAACTCAAGAGCCACGTGGACAGGCCTCTATGCCCAAAAAACAGATGCTCAAAATGGCCGAAGACTTGATTACCTTGATCAGGGGTTCCCATCCCCCTCCTGATAAGAGACCTAGGCAAGACACTGACTATGAATCTTCAGATCAGGTTTCTATTTTTTCTGATTCCTCTTCTAATCAGGAATATTCTCTTCCCCCCTATGAGGATTCTGATGCTGAAGAATCTATACCTTCAGCATCTCCTCCTGAGGACTATTCCTTTGGGGAAACCTTGCATACCATGAGGGAGCATTTCCACTGGGAGAGCCAAGAATTTTCAGAATCTAAAAAGAGGCGTAGGGATTTTCTCTTACTACCTCAGCACAGGCCTCTAGCTAGTCCACCTGTGTTAGACATTGTAGATGATGTGTTTTCAGAGTCTAGTTTGACCCCTGACTCCTTACCCCCAGCTCCTGTTAAGCCTGACAGATATTACAGGGTTCCTGACTCTCACAAATTTCTTTTTAAAAACCCTGCTGCTGACCCAGAAACTATTTCACAGGGTCCAAAGGGAGTTAAGGCTTCCACTGCACAAAACCCAACCCCCTCTGACAGGGATTCAAGGGCACTGGATAGATGGGGAAAAAAGGTTTACACATCTGCAACTTTGGCTATAAGGGCCTTAAACTGTCAATTTCATATGCTTAAGTATCAGCAACACGTCATGGGATTGCTTAAACAGAAAATGTTGTTAAATTCTGAATGTGCAGAAAACAAGGAAATGCAGGATTTATTGTATGCAGCAGAACAAGTTGGAAAGCATACTTTGCAATGTGGGTTTGATTCTTTGGAGGCCTCCTGCAGGGCCACAGTTATAGTTTCTGTAATTAGGAGGCATGCTTGGTTAAAGGAATAAAATCTGCCTGGTCATGTTAAAGTTAAATTACTAGATGCACCTTTGCAGCATGAAAATTTGTTTGGTGTTAAGGCAAAAGAGGTGTTAAAGAAAATGGAGGGCAAAGCTAAATCTATGCAAACTGTCAAAGATTTTTTTTTTACAAGTACAGCCACCCAGGTTTAGTAGACACTGGCCTACAAACAACTGGTCTTTTCCTGTGTCAGATAGACCTCAAAGGGGCAGAACCTGATGCCTTAGAGGTAGAGCCCAAGCACAAGGTTCTTATAGGCCCAAGCAGTGGGGTGCTTCTACCTCCAAAGCTGGAGAAGATAGATCACAAACATACAGAAAACAGTCCCAATGTCTTCTCCCTGCCTGCACCAAGCACTTATCTTTTGGCAGCACCCTTAGGGGGAAAATTAGCACTTTTTGCTCAAAATTGGCACATCATAACCCAGGACAAGTGGGTTCTCAACATAGTGTCACAAGGATACAAGTTCATTTCCATACTATGCCAAAGGCAAACGGATGGCCGGATCTGCCAAAAATTCAATGGGCAGAGGCGCAAAAACAAGTCTCATCCCCTCATGGACATTGGGGCCATTCAACAAGTACCAGAACAAGAACAGGGACAAGGATTTTACTCAAGACTGTTCCTGGTACCCAGGAAGGACCAGGTCTGGAGGCCGATACTGGAGCTATCTATTCTGAACACTTTCCTGGATATTCCAAAATTCAAAATGTTGACTTTGCAGCAGCTTCTGTCCATGCTGGGCAAGAATGCTTGGCTTATGACTTTAGACCTAAAAGAGGCATACCTGCATGTTCCAATCAGACAATCATGCAGACAATACCTAAGATTCAAGGCTGGTTCAACGCATTACCAATTCTCTGCAGTGTCCTTTGGCTTATCTACTGCGCCCAGGGTCTTTACAAAGTGCCTGGCACCAGTAATTGCATTCTGCAGACAGAGGAATACAAATATATCCTTACTTGGACGACTGTCTCATTCAAACAGAGAACAAAGACATTCTTCTTCAACATCTGGCGTTTGTGAAAAGACTTCTATCATGCCTAGGGTACGCAGTCAACAAAAAGAAATCAAAACTAGTACCCTCACAAGAGATAATATTCCTGGGTGCAAGCTTAGATACAACTGCCCAGATGGCTTATCTCACGCCAGACAAAGGCAACTGACTACTTATTTCAAAATGCTGGCAACAAAGGCCCAGTTATCTGCAAGAAAAATTCTGCAGGCTTTGGACTTCATAGCATCCTGCATCCTGCTAATTCCATATGCAAGACTGCATATGAGGAAACTTCAATGGTACCTAAAAAGTGTTTGGACTCAACATTGCCACAGCCTGGAAACAGTCATTACTCTCATTCCCTGCCTACAACAGGAGTTTCGATGATGGGCAAAGGCTTGTCACCAGAACAAGGGACAGCCATTCACATTACCTCCAGCCAGGCAGACACTAACGACGGCTGCATCAGATTATGCCTGGGGAGCCCACATGGCAGGAAGAGGCATTCAGGGCACATGGTCCTCAAACCAAATGCGTCTACGTATCAATCAAAAAGAGATGTTAGCTGTTCAAAATGCCCTGACAGCCTTCAAGACCTACTTCATCCGGGACAACTACAGATAAAGACAGACATCACCACAGTCATGTGGTATATAAACAAGCAGGGGGGGGCACACACTCTTACCTCCTTTGCAGACTAGCCATGACCTTGTGGGACACAGCTTTGACTTACCAAGTACCTCTGCAGGCACAATTCCTGCCAGGAAAGGAAAATACTCTGGCAGACGAACTAAGCAGAAACCTCATGGATCCCCACGAGTGGAAGCTGGATCCACAAGTATTCAGCATGATAACAAGGAAATGGGGATGCCCAGACATAGATCTGTTTGCCTCCCCTCTCAATTACCAACTAAAAAGATTCTGCACAAGGACTTATCACAGACAAGCATGGAAAGTGGACGCCCTATCATTCAGCTGGAGAAACCTATCAGTATATGCCTTTCCTCCACTGCCTCTCCTCCCCAAGGTGTTCCTAAAGGTCAGACAGGAGAAGCCACAGATGATACTAATTGCCCCAGACTGGCCACGCCAGTACTGGTATCCAATACTAAGGAATTTATCTTTATACCCGGCTTGGACCTTACCTCAAATACCTCGACTACTGTCCCAGCAAAACAATCAGATCATGTACAGCCAACTCAGGACATTAAACTTGGCAGCATGGCAGATAATGTAGACATACAAAAAACACCTCTCAGTAAAGCTGTGATGGATGCCATTCTGGAAGCCAGAAGGCCTAGTACTAGAAAGTCTTATGCTGGAAAATGGAAGAGATTCTGTGCCTGGAACCAGACACAAGGAACCGATACAGTGGTACCAAATATTCCTCAGATTTTGCAATCCTTAACTGAGATGCTGGACAAAGGCCTATCTTTTTCATCTATTAAAATTCATGCATCTGCCATTTCGGCTCATTACAATACAGAGCCACCACTTTTTTCTCACCCTTTATTAAGGAAGTACCTCAGAGGAGCCAAAAATTTAAGGCCCCCAAGAAGACTACCAATACCTGCATGGGACCTCAACTATGTCTTAGAAAAGCTCACTCTGCCTCCTTTTGAGCCAGCAGCTACAGCTGATATGATGTTTTTATCTTGGAAAACAGCTCTGCTCTTAGCAATTACTTCTGCAAGACGAGTGTCAAAGCTACAGGTGCTCATGGCTGTGGAACCTTTCATCATTTTTCATCCAGACAGTCTCTCCCTGAGGACAAACCCAATATTTATGCCTAAAGTAGTGCCCAGTGTGGCTCTTAACCAAGCCATCCATCTGCCTACTTTTTACCCAAATCCACAGAACAAGGGGGAGAGAATTCTACATTCTTTGGATGTACACAGACAGCTTAGATTCTACTTGGACAGAACCAAAACTTTCAGGAAAGCAGAGCAATTACTAGTGGCATATGCTGCAGGATCAGAAGGAAAGCCTATCTCAAAGCAGACTGTTTCTAAGTGGTCAGCCCACTGCATTCGTTTCTGCTATTTACACCATGGCAAGCCAGTGCCTAAGGGCAATAGGCCTCATTCCACCAGAGCTGCAGCCACCTCAGCAGCCTTTCTCAGGGGAGTACCTACCACAGACATTTTAGGGGCGGATACCTGGAGTTCAATGCACACCTTTACAAAGCATTATCATCTGCCACTCTACTCTAAATCCAGGGCAGGCTTTGCCACTGCAGTTCTGCAGGGCCTCATAGCTGCTCCTACTGCTGTCTAGTTCCAGCCTCCCAACCATAGCTTTGGGACTCTACCCAAATGTAATGACTGCAACAGTGAAGCACGAAGAACATAGTACAGTTGTGTACACTTACCATAAATGTAGATGTTCGAATGTATTCACTGTTACAGTCCAGGTTACCCTCCCGCCTTCCCCCCTTTTTCTTTTGGATCTTGTCTTTCCTTCTCTGATTTATACTACCTATGTGGTGTATTTGCTTATAGATGAAGGTAAATTTTATATTGATGAATTTCTGAATATATACATAAAGTTTGTTTTTTGGGGGCACCTGACATTTGGGACAAGAAAAACTGAAGAAAATGGCGTTGCCTGCTTCTTTTATACCCCTGACGACCTGACGTCAGGGAAGGGGCTACAGCAGCTGACGCAGGACCCAAGACTTTGGAATTCAGGCCGGCTGAGGGTAACCTGCCAGCAGGATTACCCAAATGTAATGACTGCAACAGTGAATACACTCGAACATCTGCATTTATGGTAAGTGTACCCAACTGTACTTTTCCTTCCTCCTTCATAACTTGCTCTGCTTATCAACTCAAATCTTTTCATACTTTGATGTCCCCAGATGTGTTTCCTGCAGAATCTTTAAATCATTTCTTGAACTTCTCAGCATATGTTATATATATGGGCTTTTTGTGACCTCATTGATCAAGCCATTAACATTCCGTGTTATCAGCTTACAACTGTACTTACCAGTCATCCTTGTAATAAAGTAGTTTTAGCATGTACCAATCAAGCCATTCCTCAAGCTTACATAACTCCTAATTTTATCCTGAAGCGCTCTTCCCTCACCATGCTTGAAGCCATTCGCCCAATACTGTAATTTTAGTAAGAGAGAGAACACATCATTTGAAATCTCCCTGTAAGCTGTACTGAATCGTTTTAGTTAGTACTAGGATCTGATCCAACTCCTCTAACCAATCAAAAAAAATCTAACCAGTGCGCCACTATACCAAACTAAAAACAAAAAATTCTTAACTGTATACAAACAATTCTCATTCAATTATAGTCCATTGTGTGAGCTGCTGTTCATATATAGGCATGATTGCAGGGTCCTACTGTATCTCTAAGCTGGGGACTAATCTTCAGATGTGAGACTCTGCATGATCAGCTCCAGCTGAAGAAATGTAGTCCAACCAGACCCTTGTGGATGGTCTTCAATTAATGCTTAGTTATTCAGTAGACCCTTCTGATCAACAATAAACAAACCATATTAATATTAAAATTGTTGGGCACTGTTAATAATTCCCAGCTATTTAGTGTTGTTATAGCAGTGACAGCAAGTTAAGTACTACAATAAGTAAATGGTATAGGCCAAACTGCTTTCTTCAAAAATCAGTTCCTCACTTATAGACCCGTTGATTTTTATGATAAGTTCCAGCTGCCACGTGGTAGATGTTCAGGCATTGTAAATTCATTCAGTATGCCTCCACTGCAGCCATTAACTTTCCCTAGGAATTATCTCTGTCCCTCTCACTTTACTTATAATACAGTCTTATGCAAACTTAAGCAAATTAAGTACAAACCAAGCAGGCCCTCTACTACAGTTTGACCATAAGCATGATTAACCACTGATAGTTTCTCAGCAGAAATTGCCTCTTATCCCAGCCCTTAAGGGATATTCTTTAACTAGACTCCCCTGTACATACAGAAGAAACAATTTTTCCAGGGCCAGCAATTTTCAATCATTAATAGATATAGAGACTGCTGCTTACTTCTACCTTCTTGCATCACTTCAGATCTTGATTTGACAGCTACATACTTTTTAAACAAGAAAGGCAGTGTGCTGTGCCTCCAAGAAGCATGAATGGCTTGACTGCAGGTCATTACAGTCCATTTCCTGTCCACTTTACAGTTTCCTAGACCTGGTTGTGACTGCTTTTAATGCCTCCTGTGCCTGATCAAAAGAACATGCATCATCAGGGAAAAAAGATAGTTAGTGGCTGGATACAGGAGCTTAAATCTAATAGTATAGAATTTGTCTGGCTTACCTCTGGTGGCAAAAGAAAAGTCCTGGTCCACATATATTTTAGCACCTTTATACATTAACTTTTCAGCTGGCTTCCACAATTGTGACACGACCATTTCTATGAGATATGTGCTAAACTGCACTACAGTGTGCTGGGCAGTCTTTCAACTACCCGAAGTTTGGACCCATAGCAATCTGTGTTCTCGTTCTAGCACTAATTCCTCCCCCTTCATCCCAGTCTTTATCAAAATGTTAGCTGTTAAATGTTTACAGTCTGTGCCTTCTGACCTCTCTGGAATACCTGAAAACTGGAAATTCTTCCTCCAAGCTCAATCCGCTTGCTATATTGTTATGGCATTCATGAGATCCAGTCTAGCCTCGTTAGTTGTTACCTTGAATTGCAGTAACTCATTCTCCCAAATTAGTGATTGAATTATGTCTGAGTGCTTTTCAACTGCATCATTAATTTGCTTAAGGAGAACATAACCCAAAAAGTCAGAAGTCTGATAAAACAAATGAACACAGTAATTATGACCGTTCATAGAGATCTATGCGATATAACAGAAGTAAACAGGATATATTACTGTGCAGCTAAATTAATAACTGGTGAAGTTCTACCACAAGAACACAGGGTAGTGAGGGAAAGGAAATGGAGAAATCTAATACCATCATGGAAGTATCGAATAGAGAAAACTATAAAGCAACTAAGACAAGAAGTGTCACTATTAGAAGAGTATAGAAGAGGGAACAGATCAACAGAAATACTCAGAAAGATAGACGTGATAAAAGCAATGTGCAGTATTAGAACAGACCAGGATCTATCAAGCATTATCGCAAGTAACAAACAAAATTTCAGCACATGGAGAAAAACTTAGAAGATATAAAAATAAATATAAAGGAAAAGTACAAAATAAGCAATTTATTGATGACGCAAAAAAATTTTATAGAGACTTCGGAAATAAGGTAAATGAATTGAAAGACCGCCAAAAAAGAAAAAAAAAGTATCTATGAAAATCCTGTGGAACATAAAGATGCTAAATGGATAGAAGTTGTTAAAAAGAAAGAATAAGAGGTTTAAAGGTTCAGGATATGAAATGGGATGAAGTAACAGCCAGAGAGATTGAAACAAAGTAAAAAAAAAAAAAGCCTCTAATTGGAAAATCCCAGGCCCAGAAGCAGTATCTAACTTTTGACTGAAAAACATTTTTGCACAAAGATTTAGCCATGAGTAAGAACTATTTATATGTGTACCCCGAACAGACACCAACCAGGTTAACAACAGGAAAAACAATGCTCTTACTTGAGTGAACCTGCGAGGTACCCTAAAAATTATAGACCAATAACTTGCCTTCCGTCGACATATAAACTGTACACGGGAATTGTTACCAATAGAGTTTATACTCATTTAGATGAAAATGTAATTATGGCAGTAGAACAAAAGGGCAATAAAAGAAAGTCATATGGAACAAAGGATCATTTGTTGTTAAATAAAGTCATAGTGGAGAAAGTACAGTTGTGTACACTTACCATAAATGTAGATGTTCGAGTGTATTCACTGTTGTAGTCATCACATGTGGGTTATCTGCTTGCAGTAGCCCTCAAGTCGGCCTGATTATCAAAGTCTTGGGTCCTGCGTCGGTTGCTGTCTCATCTTCCATGACGTCAGGTAGTTAGGGGTATAAAGAATGCAGCCAACGGCATTACATCAGTTTTTCTTGCCCCAGATGTCAGGTGCCCCCATAATGGGAAGCAATTATATATACAAGGTTACATCTCCAACCAAAAAGCTTTAAGCATAGTAAGCAAGAATAGAGGTATAGCCAGTAGAAGTCAGGGACTGCAACAGTGAATACACTCGAACATCTACATGTATGGTAAGTGTACACAACTGTACTATGTTCTTCATGTTTCACTGTTGCAGTCATCACATTTGGGTAGATTCCCAAAGCTAAGTATGGGAGGAGGAGATTAGATAGCATTAGGACCAGCTATAAGGCCTTGCAAGACTGCAGTGGCAAAGCCAGCTCTGGATTTAGAGAAATTTGGCAAATGGTAATGCTTGGTGAAGGTATGTACAGAACTCCAGGTAGCAGCTTCTAAGATGTCCCTGGTAGGGACACCTCTGAGAAAGGCTGTAGAGGTAGATGCAGCCCTGGTGAATGTGGTCTAATCCCCTGTGGGGTAGGCTTTCCATGGTGCTTATAGCATAAATGAATGCAATGGCCCATCCATCCATTTAGAAATGGTTTGCTTTGAAATGGCCTTCCCCTCTGCTCCTGCAGCAAATGCAACTAGCAGCTGTTCAGATTTCCTGAGAGGTTTAGTTCTGTCCAAATAAAATCTAAGTTGTCTGTGCACATCGGAGTGCAATATTCATTCCCCTTTGTTCTGTGTATTAGAAAAGAAGGTTGGCAAATGAATGGACTGATTAAGGGCCACACTGGATACCACCTAGGCATGAAGGAGGAATTGGTCCCGAGGGACACTTTGCCACATGAAAAATGATGAAAGGCTCCAATGCCATGAGGGACTGTAATTCAGACACCCTTCATGCTGAAGTGATGGCTGAAAGGAAGGCTGTTTTCCAAGAAAGGAATTTCAACTCTGCATTTGCAGCTGGCTCAAAAGGAGGTAGAGTGAGTTTTTCCAATACAAAGTAAAGGTCCCAGGCTGGAGTAGGGGCTCTCCTGGGTAGCCTTGAGTTTTTGGCCCCTCTGAGGAACTGCTTCAGCAGTGGGTGAGAGAAGTGGGGTGGTTCTGTGTTGTAATGAGCTGAAATGGCTGAGGCATGAATTTTGAAGTAGGAAAAGAAAAGGCCCTTGTGAATAATCTATGGTAAATTGGGCGCTGCTCTGCCCATCCCCTGAGTTTGGTTCCAAGAACAGAATCTTTTCCATTTTCAGCATAGGATTTTCTAGTACCAGGCCTCCTTGCCTCCAGAAGGATATGCAACACTTGCTTACTGAGGGATGGTAACAGAGAGATCAGGTAATTAGCCAGGCTGCCAGGTTCAGGGTTTGAAGCTGTGGGTATGGAATCTGGCCTTCCTGCTGGGACAGCAGGGCAAGGGTCTGAGGCAGGTGCCATGGTGCCAGCAGTGACACACTGTGCAGAAGGGGGGTACCAGTGTTGGCGTGGCCAGTCTGGTGCAATCAGTATTGTCCGTGGTTTGTCCTGTTTGATCTTTATTAGTACCTTGGAGAGGAGAGGCAGAGGGGGAAAGACATAAACTGATAAGTCTTTCCAGGTGAAGGACAGAGCATCCACTTTCCAAGCTTGTTTGTGGGGAGTCCTTGGGCAGAATTTTTCCAATTGGTAGTTCTGGGGGGAGGCAAAAAGGTCTATATCTGGGCTCCCCCATTTGTTTCTCAACATGTTGAATATCTTTGGTTCCAGTTTCCACTCGTGTGGGTCCTTGAGATTTCTGCTTAGTTTGTCTGCCAGTGTATTTAACTTTCCTGGCAGGAATTGAGCCTGTAGGTGCACTTAGTAGCTCAAGGCTATGTTCCACAAAGCCATGGCTAGTCTGCAGAGAGGGTATGAGTGGGTTCTCCCTGCTTGTTTATGCACCACATAACAGTGTGATGTTCTTCGTGTTTCACTGTTGTAGTCATTACATTTGGGTTATTTGTTTGCAGGTAGCCCTCAGTCGACCTGATTAACAAAGTCTTGGGTCCTGCGTCGGTTGCTGTCCCTTCTTCCATGATGTCAGGCGTATAAAACATGCAGCCGACGTCATTACATCAGTCTTTCTTGCCGTGTGGTGCTCGAAGCAGAAGCAGTTTGCAAGTGCTGGTTGGCCGACTCCTGAAATTTTCATTTTTGAGTTTCAGAAACGAAGTTTTCAACTAAAGCTAAGTACCCCGTTGGGGAAACTTTTTCTTGCTCCTTACTGATGTCAGTAAAAGTGAATAATTGCATTACTTGTGGAACGCAAATACCTCATAAAGATTTTCATTTGTACTGTATTCCTTGCCTAGGCCCTGACCATGACATACCTTGTTGTCGATTTTATGCTTTATTTAATCAGCGCACTATCCGTCGTCTGTATATTTTCACCTCTAAATATTTCTGTTCTCGATTTAATTATCCAGAAATGTCGTCAGTTAGCCATCCGACTACCGGGATTCCGAAAAAACGTAAAGATAAAGACGGAAACAGGCTGCCGAGGTCCAAAACTGTCACCAATGCTTCTCCTAAGCCAGTCGCCAGTTCGCAACTCAGTGAGGCGCTTTCGCAGCCCCTGATACCCGCTACTTCTGATTCACAGGCCACTACTGAGACCCATTCGGAGTCCAGTATGCCGAGAGATGCTTCAAATATGGAACCCGCGGATGTCTCTACCTTTGATGGATCCGGAGCTCCTGTGCAGGCACCGGCTTCTGAGGTTTTTTTCAGGCCTACGGACTTGCATATTAAACTGACGCCTCCTTCTTTACTTAGGCCTAAATCTTGATCCATGCCTAAAAAAACAACGCCCAGGCCACATGCTCAGGCCTCTATGCCTAAAAAACAATGATAAGAATGGCTGAGGATCTAATAACTCTAATCAGGGGTAGCCCCCCCCCCCCAAGAGGCCTAGGACTGAAGTTGATTATGAATCTTCTGATCAGGATTCTGTTTTTTTCTGATTCTTCTGATGATCTGAATTTGCCCTTATCTACTTATGAAAATTCTGATGCAGAGGACTCCATTCCCTCTGCCTCCCCTCCTGAGGATTTTTCTTTTGAGGAAACCTTACATACTCTAAGGGAGCATTTCCACTGGGAAAGCCAGGATTTTTCGGATTCAAAAAAGAGGCTTAGGGATTTCCTTCTCCTACCTCAGCATAGGCCTTTAGCTACTCCTCCTGTACTAGACATTGTTGATGATGCTTTTTCGAAATCTAGTTTGGCCCCTGATTCCTTGCCTCCTGCTCCCAGAAAACCTGACGGATACTACAGGGTCCCGGAGTCCCACAAGTTCCTTTTTAAAAATCCTATTGCATATCCAGAGACTATTTCACAGGGCCCAAGGGCATTAAGACTTCTACTGCTAAAAATCCTACCCCTTCTGATAGAGACTCCAGGGCTCTGGATAGATGGGGTAAGAAGGTTTACACTTTTGCAACCTTGGCCATTAGGGCTTTAAACTGCCAGTTTCATATGTTAAAGTATCAGCAACATGTTATTGGACTGCTTAAACAGAACATTATGTCGATTCCTGAGTGGAAAATAAAGAATTACAGGATTTAATGCATTCTGCTGAACAAGTTGGAAAACATACTTTGCAATGCAGTTTTGATTCATTAGTGGCCTCTTGCAGGGCTGCTGTTACTGGGTCTGTGCTCAGAAGGCATGCTTGGCTCAAGGAGCAATCCTTGCCAGATCATGTTGAAGCTAAATTGTTGGATCCTCCTTTAAATCGGGATCGCCTATTTGGCAACAAGGCTGAGGAAGTTCTTAAAAAGATGGAAGATAAAGCTAAATCTATGCAAACTGTTAAAGATTTTTTACAAGTTCAGCCTCCTAGATTTAGTAGGCACTGGCCCTCTAAGAATTGGTCCTTTCCAGCCCCTTCCAGGTCTTCTCAAGCCAAACCCAGACACAGCAGAAAACCCAGGTTTCAGTCCCAGGGGAGACACAGAACTAAGCGGTGGGGGGCCTCCACTTCCAAATCTGGGAATAATAAGACTCTCCCCTATGGTAAACTGTCTCAATGACTTCCTTTTAAAATTTCCAAGCACTTATCAACTGACTGCCCCCTTAGGGAGAAAGTTTGCTCTTCATGCAAAGAATTGGGAACTCATTACCCAGGACAAATGGGTTTTAAATATAGTGTCCCTGGGATACAGATTTCACTTCCACACGTTGCCAACACCAAGCAGGTGTCCGGACCTACCCCAAATTCGTGGGCAGATGCCCAAAAACAAGTACTTTCTCTCTTAAGCATGGGGGCTGTTCAACTGGTACCAGAAGAAGAAAAGGGACAATGTTTCTACTCAAGACTTTTCCTGGTACCCAGAAAAGGCAATTCATGGCATCCTATCCTGGACCTGTCTACTCTAAACACCTTTTTGGAGATTCCAAAATTCAAGATGCTGACTCTTCACCAGTTACTTCCTATGCTAGGCAAAGATGACTGGTTGGCAACACTAGATTTAAAAGAAGCATACTTGCACATCCCAATCAGGGAATCTTGCAGAAAATACCTACGCTTCAAAGCAGGCTACACGCACTATCAGTTCTCTGCACTGCCCTTTGGCTTATCTACTGCACCCAGGGTATTAACAAAGTGCCTAGCTCCAGTTATTGCATTTTGCAGGAAAAGAAATATTCAAATATACCCATACCTGTACGATTGTCTAATTCAGGCAGAAAGCCAGGACATACTTTTGAATTATCTGGCCTTTGTACAAAGGGTTCTGATTTGTCTGGGGTACACCATAAATGAAAAGAAATCACACCTGGTACCCTGTCAACAAATTATATTCCTGGGAGCAAGCTTGAATACAACTTCCCAGATGGCTTACCTCACGCCAGAGAAACAAATTCATTTGACAAACTACTTCAAACAAGTGGCCACAAAAACCCTGCTATCTACAAGACAAATACTGCAAGCCTTGGGGTTCATGGCCTCCTGCATTCTTCTAATTCCATATGCAAGACTGCATATGAGGAAACTACAGTGGTATCTAAAAAGCCTTTGGTGTCAACATTCTCAAGACCTAGAAACAATGTTGCCTATTATTACCTTGCCTACGCCTAGAGTTCCTTTGGTGGGAAGAGGCCTGCCACCAAAACAAGGGACTACCTTTCACACCACCCCCTGCCACCCAAACCCTAACAACAGATGTATCAGACTATGCATGGGGGTCTCACCTGGCAGGGAAGTGCGTTCAGGACAAATGGAACCCAAGTCAAATGCACCTGCATATCAATCAAAAAGAAATGTTAGCTGTACAGAATGCTCTGACAGCCTTCAAGGACCACATTCTTCCAGGACAACTAATGGTAAAGCTGGACAACACCACTGTTATGTGGTACGTAAACAAGCAGGGAGGGTACACATTCTTACCCCTCTGCAGACTAGTCATGGCATTGTGGAACACTGCCTTGAGCTACCAAGTGCTCCTACAAAGTCAATTTCTGCCAGGAAAATTAAATACACTGGCAGACTGACTAAGCAGAAACCTCATGGACCCACATGAGTGGAAACTGGAACCAAGGATTTTCAACATGTTGACAAGCAAATGGGGGAGCCCAAATATAGACCTGTTTGCCTCTCCCCAGAACTACCAATTGGACAAATTTTGCACAAGGACTCCCCACAAACAAGCCTGGAAAGTGGATGCTCTGTCCTTCAGCTGGAAAAACCTATCAGTCTATGCCTTCCCCCCTCTGCGTCTGCTTTCCAAATTACTACTAAAAATCAAACAGGACAAACCAAGGATGATTTTGATTGCTCCACACTGGCCACTCCAACACTGTTATCCCCTCCTGCACAGTGTGTCACGGTTATTTCCATGGCACCTGTCTCAGACTCCTTCTCTGCTGTCTCAGCAGGAGAACCAGATTCTGCACCCTCAGCTTCTAACACGGAATCTTGCAGCCTGGCTAATTGCTTAATCTCTCCTTTACCATCCCTCAGCAAACCTGTAATGGATATCATTTTAGAGGCAAGAAGGCCTAGTACTAGAAAATCTTATGCTGAAAAATGGAAAAGATTCTGTGCCTGGAACCAATCTCAAGGGGTGAGCACAGCAGCGCCCAATTTACCTCAGATTTTACAATACTTAACTGAGATGCTTCACAAGGGCCTGTCTTTTTCCTCCAATTAAAATCCACGCCTCAGCCAT